>NC_065522.1:13457552-13564422 GCF_006386435.1 Epinephelus moara
TGGCACAAACCACATGTTTTGGACAGCTGTGAAGTGACAGAATGTCCCACCATCATGGTTCTTATATTGCCAGATTCCAGAGAGTCTCCCCTCTTCAGATATGGCAGAATATGTCATTTTCCAACTTGCTATGGTGAGATACATGTAAAAATATAAGAATTTAGTAACATGGATTTGTTTTTTTCATTGATATAAAAATTCATATAAAATACAGGCACATAGAAGGACATGAAATGATGGCAAATCTGGATAGCCCAGATTGTCCTGAAAAAAAAACAAGATAAAGCATGTGTATGTAGCCTTTATAATGACTGTGATATGAGCTTAAAAGTAAAGGCAATAAAAATACCCCAAAAGCGCCTAAAAAAAAGTTTACTTTCTATTACAATCAGAATAGTGGGACCTATTTTTCACAGTCCCTGTAACACACAAGCAATATGTTATGTTGAAGTATTGTTGTCACGAAACTGGAATTTCTAACTTAATACCTTGAAAAATATCAATATTCGATACTGTGTTAGACACCAGAAAATTTACATTTAAGACGTAAAATTTCAGATTTTTATTAAAAGATATAACAAAACTATAACATGACAATGATGACCTCCTTTCTTGGGTAGTGGCAATGAACAGCAGAATGACTGTAATAAACTATCGATAAGAGACCGCGAGAAAGCGCAGCTGGTAACGGTGTATATTGATACTGCTGAAAATGAGAATTTAAACTGCTTTAAATATTCAGAATCAATATGTATCAATCAATTGATACTTTTGACAACACTATGTTGGGGTGGAAGAGTCAAATAGCTGAAGATGCTGTCATCTAGCAGTCGAGGGTTTAAACACAACACAAAATGAACCACTGCCACAAATCTTTGCATGTAAACTGTTAAAAATCAATAATATTTTTGCGAATTGATATAGTATCATAAAACATAATACCACAATACTCAAGTGTACGGATATTTTCTTGAACCTGCGGTAACACGTTGTGTCTGTCTGCAACACCTCCTGTGTAGATTTTACCTTTAATAGGAACTGGCACTACATTTTTAAATTTGTGTGTATTTATGTAAATATATGCATATACAATACACATGATATATATTTATATACAAATATGTATCACTTTATATTTGTATTTATATCATTATTTATTTAAAATACAACAATTTATAACTGTACAGCTTTGGCTGTAACTGAAGATGGCTCTTCTACCGGTATCGAATCCTGTCCATGTCTAGTCATAATGTTAAATAGTCCATTAACAGTAAATATGATTTTAGATTGGCCATTTATTGTAGCCTGACTTGAGGTTGCTGGTTTGACTGGTTTCATCCATACATAACAAATAAGAGGCAGGAACAAACAGCAACAGAAAAAAGTAGTGTTTAAGTAGTGCAATGCAATGGCACTGAATGCAATGCAATGTGGTTTTAATTCTGAGTTCCAACACTGCACCACTTTGTCGGTATGGCGAACAAAATCTGTGGTAAAAACAAGGCAGCCCTGAAAACATTGCACTTCATCTGTCAAAGGTTCCCCTGATGATTCATTGTGGCTGACATCAGTGACAGAAAAACCAGAGCGATGGAAATCTATTCAAATGTGGTGAGGCTCAATTTCCCCTTTCATGAGAGAACTGTGGATAATATGTTGGACCCAGACCAGTAGGGGGTAAAATAGCTCCATCAGTCTTTTCAAGTCAAAGTGAGGTGGAGGGAAACAAGTGAAACGCCGATGCATAACACTGACATTTTTTAATAGAATTAATTTATAACAAATGGAACTTGTGTCAGCAAAGAACTGATTTTCATACAGACTTCTTTCGCCACCAATGTAACCTAAGTAAGAAAATAAAAAGCACTCCTTTCATTCAGAAAAAGAAACAGTTTACGCTTACAACTAATCAGAGGTAATTGTATGATCTTTTTAACAAGCCATTTTTTTTTTTTTTACAATTTCATTATTTAATTTTCAGTCTATGCATCCAGACGAGAGATAGATAGAGAGAGCAGAGAACACAACGTTTATTTCTGTTAATGACACTCCAAGCTTGAATGGCAAAGCCACAAGAACAGATGGTTGGGGGACAGATTTTTCTGAAGTCATCTGCTGGAGTAACCATGGCATCATCAGAATGGATGCTCTTTTTCGCCACAAACTTTTTTTTTTTTTGTCTTTTTCAAGAGTTGATACCTTTTTTGTGTTATTTACATACACACAAAGTGAACGTTTAAGGAGATTTTTTTTTTTTTTATAGATGGGTTCAAGTAATATATTATTGGGTTTAGAATCAATAGGGCAGTGCATAGTACAAAGATAGAGAAAGTGCAAATCTTCCTACCAGGCCAGCTTCGGCCATTCTGCAATGTTTCACCCTGCATATGGAAAATCAATTTTTTAAAAACAAGGAAAAACTGAGATGAGAAAATAAACATCCGAGACTTGAACATAATGTAACGTTAGCCACCATGAGGTTAAATAATAGCACTTTTATATCTCAAAAATTATGACAAAAGTAATCAGTTAAGCAGTTGACAAAAGTAAAACACATAGCTGCTTGAGTTAACAAGGGAAAGAAAGCACCTGGAATGCACATCCACAAAGCCATCAAAGAGGGTATGGAGAAGTTAAAGATGCTGCTCAACACGAAGACTGAAACACAACCCAACTAAACCCCAGTCTCTAAGTGTAACGTCGTAAAAAAAGGAACACCGTTTAGGATTGTCAGGATAACAGAACTGAAATTTCGTTGCAGATTGTGTTTCTCTATATCTGCTCTCTGTAGTGACACACATGAAGTCTGGGATTCAAACCTAAGGCATGAAGAAGAAACCCTGCGGTGATGACCTGCGCATTAGGCATTCTTTTTGACCAAATCTATTTTTCGTTTGACAATTTTAAAATGACGCCATGGTGACAGTTGGTGAAAAGCTCATGACTGTAATGTTTGGGCCTTCATCCTGTTTAGTTCTGAGAGCAGTATTCTGCAATCTCATCCCTGTCTCTATGTCTGGAAATGTTAAATATATGTTTTGTAACTACTGTGTATTGTTGACTGTTTTCTGCCGAGGTCAGTGATATATAAACAGTTGTATTCTAATTCACTCAGCCACAATAAGGCCACTGAAAATGAAAAATATGAGTTTTGAAATGTTCTTATTTGCATATATAATCTCATCGTGTGACAAATGAATACTAAAGGTAAATAAACTATACAGTTACATTTATACTAAATGCCTAGGTTACTCAAAGGATACATTAATATGTTAAATGAAACATTATAAAAACAGGCATAAATATAAGGCACTCTAAATGCAAAATGAAAAAAGAAATGTCATTACCATTGAACGCTTTAAAGAACCACAAGAAAGTGACGTCTTTGTACCTTGCCCTATTGTGTGGAGCGGTGATTGCGGCTGTGTGACCCCTCTGCCTCTAATTACAGACTGTAGGAGAGCTTGGAAAAAAATGCACCAGTGATGCTGTGACTGGCACCTGACATTCCCACTCCCACACCTCAGTTGCGGGGGGAACAACAATGTCATGAGTGAATGACATATCCACATAAAACCCTATCTAAAAACACACATATTTATTGCACAAGAAAAGATGCACTGAATCAGAATACAATTTTGTCCTACTGATGTGCATTCCAGTGAAAAATCTCATTTCATTTCCCCCATAGCACACGACTCTCAATTTGGAAGCTTTCATAGATGATCCATATTTCATATACTTTTTACTCATAAATTATGTACTTTATCAATATATAGAGAATGTTATATTTATGCTTTAATATATATTTCACATATATTTGACAATCTGTACCATATATCTATATATTCATATATCTTATCCAATTCATCAGGTTCTCTCTTGTCATCCTTCTAACATGGAAGAACTAAGATAATCGGTAGCAGCAACTTCATACTTTGCTCATCCCTGTTGATTCCACAAAGCCCCAGTTTATCTTATGGGAGTAATTAAGGTACCATGTATGTGATCATGGACAGAAACAAAACCAAAGAGAAAAATCAAGACCCGAAAATAACTCTTGAACAAACTTACATTTTGGTAGTGTGAATTCTGTTCCGTGCACCAAGTGCAACAAAATGAGGGAAAAATAAAAACAAAATAATAATAAAAAAAAACAAAACAAGCAAAGAGATCCTCTGCAAAATAGCACATACGTCAGAACAGTTCTACAGCTTTAAAAAAAAATAACATTTACGTAAATACGTTTTATCACTTTTTTTCCCAAGCGATAAATTTGTGTAAAAAAAGGAAATTCACACAGTTCAAAAAAAGCACATCAGCTGTATAATAAAGTACTAAAAAACTAAATCAATAATTTTTATTTATTTCATAGATCATTTGAGCTTTACCCTCTCCCAAAATTTAGATGATGAACATTGCGACAGGAAAGGGGTATTTATTCATTATTACTTTAAGTCTGTCCTGCTGTTGTGGACCAAGCATTGTCTTCTTTTTCGATGGGTTGTCTGTGTGTACTTGATTGTGAAACAGATTTTTTTTTCTTTACAATGTGCATCAAGTTTTTTCCCCCCCGCAATTCTGTGTGCCTCCAATGCCTCTCGTAATGGTTCATAATCACTGATGCATTTCTGACGATGTCATTATTGTTCATTTACTTTTTTGTTGTGTTGGTTTCATTCAGTTTTATGAGCCCCAAAATGAATCCTTGAAGCAAAAGAAAAGGTAATTCCGTACGATGCTTCAACAGTCAGGATTCCCTCGCTTTGTTTCAAGGCGAGGTTTTATCGGGGTTGGGAAATACTTGGTCCTCCGGGAATCATCTTTTTCATTTTTTGACAAGTCATGTCACACATCCAACACTTAATGAGTTGTTAGCAAGGAGTTAAGGAGTACTTTCTCAAGCAGGAATTTATGGCTCAGAAGAGAGGCTCACTGGGTTTTCTTTCCAAAGGGCCCTCTGCTTTTTTCTTCCAATACTGGGTCTTTTACGTTGCATAGTGATCAAAGCTTCCCAGGTACTCCAAGCCAGCTCTGTAGCAGAACTGGTATTGATCCTGGAAACAAAGAAGAAAGGACTTAAGTTCACACACCCTCTCTCTAAGGGATCTTAGGATAGCAAATCCTCTGTACCATTTTTGGTACATTTTGCTTTCATCAGGACTATTGTTATAACTGGATACTAGATTTACATTACATTTGTTAGCTTCCTTTTCCATTGAACCAAAACATTTTTTTGTATTCCAAAGATGCCAAGTAAAATATTGATGAGATGAATTTACAGTGGAAAGCAGAGAAGACTCCCACAGAATGGTTCAGATACTGAATTAATCATCGCTTGCTGTTTCCTTTGCAAATATAGTAGGAAAAAACACCTCACCTCTGTCTGCACCATAGCTGGTCTCTGTGTCCGTAACATTTTCACTGTCTGAAAGATGTCTACTACGCCCTCATATCTCATTCGTTCCAAGACGATGCTGAGGGTGATGAAAACTCCAGTTCTACCAACACCCGCGCTGTGTGAGAGAAGGCAGAGAGGTCAGCAGTGAGGCCAGAGAAACCAGACAAATACAGAGGAAGTCATATCAAACAATGAACCATTATGCTAACTGAGTATTTCTGTAAATATTTATTATTTGCAACGTGAGAGATATTTGCGCTCAGTTTCATTTTCTACAAATTGGAAGGGATGGCTTGCTGGGTTACACTGGCTGAACACTTACCTACAGTGGACAGAGATAGGCCCATCTTGGCCGAACTGCTCTTTTGTTTTATGTACTTGGCCAATGAAATCGATAAAGCCCTCTCCTGATTTTGGCACTCCTTGTTCAGGCCAGTCTGTGAACTGAAACTGCCTTACTGTTCGTGACTGTCCATCCTGGGAACAGAAGGTGGGAAGACAGAGAGAGAATGTACAGACCCGGCTCTTCAGATGCAACAACAGTCAGAAATATGGGCAAAAATGGCAAAGAATAACTGAAGTGAAACTAGGAAGCCAATCTGCGGTGTTTCACACATAGCCAACCCATGGTAGTTCATTCCATGACCATCTCCGTCATAATGATCCACAGCTTTGTGTGTTTTACAGTGGGAGAGAGCATTTTAGAAAAAATCTAGCACAAACACCAAGTTTAAAGCATCAGAGAAAATGTTTTGTTGTTAAAGATGCCTGTCATTTTACCTGAATGTATTAAACATGAACACTGAAGATGCTAATTCCTTTGATGTACTACCCTCGACAGGGTGCTTGGAGAATTGACTTTGAGGGTGTGCATTACTTAAGTGATATTGTATCCCCTTGATAAGGAGAGCAATCCCATTGACGAGACAGTGTAACATGCACTACAAAGGAGGGAGCCTGCGCAATTTATCTGCGTAAGCCTTTGATGGAATTAAAAACTCTGGCAGCTCGCTGCTGCCGGCACCACATTTGTTTTTACACTTTGACATGTGTCATCATTCCCACAAATATATGCTTATGTTACACTTAAGGCCATAGTTTGGTATAAACAAATACTTGATACAATGCCAAAAATTTGAGCTAATGACTAGTGCAATGTTAAAGCTGGTGCTCATGAGCGTTCACCATCCAGCATGTTCAATCATTAAGATCTTCATTCCTGGTAAATAAAATCATGTGATTAAGAAATTGCGTAATGGGATTTCAGAAATTATAATAGTCAGTTGTGTGTGTGTGTGTGTTTTTTTCCTAAATTCTTTACAACAGTGACCCACAGTTAAAGTACAGATGCATTCAGTGTCTTCAATGACCCATGGTTAGCTCATCATCCAGACTCTGAAAAACAATTAACCTGACCAAACTCTAAACAGTAACAATGAATTTAGACCTATGGTTTGATCTTTAAACTTTGTTCTGTGTAACAGTGTCTGCTTACCCTGGCATCAGTCACTTTGAACTCTCTCAGTATATACTGGGGCATGTTATACTCGGCCATGGGGTCCACCACAAAGTACTGGTATCTGGCCGACCTCTCTGCTGGCCAGTACTGGTGGCATTTTTCCTGTAGGGAGCGAAAATAGAATACCACAGTAAGCCACAGCATTCTCCTCATACACTAAGTTCATTGTGTTCATTCCCAGAATTTTTTCAAATCATACTGTTGGAAAGCATTTGTTCTCACGGCTGTATCTATGTATGGTATTTCTTATAAGCGGTGTTGTAACATGCGCTTTTGTGTTCTGTGGCTAGAATATGGAGGTTAATGTGCCAAAAAAATGGGAAGAAAATCAGCGTATGCATACCCTGCCCATTTCTCTAAGCTTGGTGAGCATAACGACAATAGTAGAGTTGTGCTCCCAGAGCATTCTCCAGAAGTCCTCTGTGGTCTCTGCCAGTGGTCCCTGTGTGGCAATATAGGCTTTCTGTTGCCTGTGGAAATGCATTAATCACAGGATGGAAAAGGTGTGAGTTAATCAGTAAAAAAATAATGCATTAAAGCTTTCACTGTGAATGGTCTGAAGATGCTTAAAGAGCCTAATTTGTGATGACTGGCTAATACCTGGCAATGGGTCTTGTCTTGTAGAACACCCATTCTTGAGAATTGGGATAAATCATGCCCTACCAAAAAAATACCCTTAAAAGATAACTTATCAACACACTAATTCTGTTTCCGGGATAAAAATATTATTTCTAAAGGATTTATGGATATGAAGTAAATATGATTTATAAAATATTTTGATCTGCTTTCATTTTTTTTTAACTTCCAAACTTCCCAGAAAACATCCTTGTCCCAAACAAGAATTCACAACTTCAAACAATTCAAAAATGTGTCACAAGCCTTCAATATATAAAACTAACAGTACGTACTGATAATATTGGTGTAAAAATGTACTGCGACAATCATCTTTCTTTCACAATGTATTTTTTGTGAAAATGTTGTCCCTTTAAAGATGTTTCCCAGATTTTCATCAGCTCCGTCAGATTTCTACAAAAACATAATTTGACCAGGCATAAAAGGGTATAGCTATATCCGAAGGACTCCTTTCTTACTTCTTGGTTTCTGGGAAGGCAGGAATGCTGTTCAAGTGCTTGTGAGCTTTGTATTTTTTGATGAATTAATTTCAAAACATTGCTATCAGGTGTGTCTCAACCATATCAGCTCAACTCTGTAGCCCTTCTAATTCAAAACTAAATAAGAATCATGGTTAAGAAAATAAGTAATTTGATTAGCATTGAGAACTTTTAGCACCTTTGAAAAATAAAATGGCTATTCACTACAGCCTTTGTGAAATTAATAAATCTATAACTTTGTTAACTCTGTAAGTTGTCAACTCTGTCAGATCTTACCTCTAACATCCATCATGTATGCTATTCAAGAAAACTGAAATCACTGGGAGGTTGAACCATTACAAGGTTTAATACTCAATACTTTGATCTTCTAAAATGTATTCCCATAGCCCAATTGAGGAGTAAAATAAAAAGGTTTTGTCCCACTTCTCAAGAATGAGTGATAAATTTGCTGGCTCTTAGATTTCAAAAATGTAGTTGCTTCTATGAAATGCTGAGCCATTTTCGTGTCCAATGAATTTATATACTGGTCATCTGATCGGCAATAGATGTCAGAGCACATTGGCACTTACCTGTACCCATCAATGAAACTGGCATTGATGTAGTCAGAGCCCTCAACTCCTCGAATGGGCTGAAGACACACTCGTGTGGACTCGTATGGCATTATGTTAACAAGGCGATTCTTGAACTTGTTGCAGGGGAGATTGGCACTGATGAATCGTGATGTATGGGCTTTAGTGTTAGCTAAACGCTGCATCGAGACAGAGAAAAAGAAATATCTTTGAGCCCTGACATTCTGGTGTTTCTTAATTTCCCTGGTGACTGACTGTGTTTGACATTAAAGGTGGATTGTACATAATAAAGATCTGAGTGCTATGAACAATCGCACACCTTTGGATTCTTGCCAACTCTCATGAGAGAAGGGAAGAATACAAAATAATCTGCTGCACATAGTGGGTGATGAAATCTACACTATAATGGCTGAGAGAGTACCGTGGTTATATACTATTTTGCGTAACCATGAAGTACGGAAACAACATCAGAGTGATTACTATCACGGCTTGCCTTTGCAGGGAAAAAAATAGCATGTTATGATGAAAAGACAGGGGGAATGGATACCCGAGCGAGCCTGGAGTGGACAGAAGTGCAGTGTAATCTAACCTGTTTATCATCTCTTAGTGAAATCAACATCCATCACAGAGCAAGGAAGTAGATGCGTGACAAGCAAGGCAATGCCATGCGTACAGCATCGCCACAGACTGCAAAGGGCTGGATAAGGATGGTTGAGCCTCTCATTGTAAATGCAGAGTATATTGCATATAGTCCCTCATGCAGCTGTTCTGTGGTGGGAAAACCTGAGTTTGGCGTTTTCATGTAAACCAAGACCCCTGTTAACCAAGGAAGGGGAGCTATGGGAAGGGGAAACCAGAGAAGGAGAATTTATCCAATGCTGGGTTGCACAAGGGAGTCGACTAACTGGAATAAAGAGGAAACCACAGGCCCCATACTGTCTAGCGGGCCTAATGGGAACTGGAAAAGAGTTGGAGAGTTGTACCAAGAGTGGCCAATCAATGACACAGGGGCTTGCATGTGACTAGGAATAAGGGCGCCAATGGGATGCCTGTAAATTCTTGCCACATATGGCAAGTTGTTGGTGTAAAACTTGAGGTCAGGTGAGATGTGCTGTAGGAATTTAAAGCTAAGACACTGCTCATTAATAGTAATCTCTGACCCCAAAAATGACCCAATGCTTTTGGCTCAGTAAACTCTTTGTACCTTGAACTCAAGTTCCATGCCGGTGACATTCTCTCCACCTTCTATTTGCGTCAGTTTCTGGATGTAGGCGTATAGGTTTCTGGCGGGCACTTCGGTGGTGCCGCAGTTGACGGCCTCTTGCAGCGCGTCATGTATGAAGACATACTGGTCCTCTGTCTGCACCATGTAGTTGCGCTGGGCACGCATTAGTGTTACGTGCCCATAGATGTCCACAGTCTTCTCGTGCTTGATACGCTCCATCATGGCATCAATCACGATGAAGCAACCTGTGCGTCCCACCCCAGCACTGTAGAAGACAATGAAGAAAGAATGTTAATGGATAGTAGTCTCAGTTGCAGCTATATAAGAAAAGTAAGGTTGAATACATACATTATGGAAAAATTATGTGAATGTCTCTGATGTGACATGTTTGAGGTTCTAGATCATAACTTCTACAAATTAGGGGAAGTCTTTTCTCAACATTTACAAGTGTTTGAAGAACTCCCTTTCTCCCAGCGATGAGGCCCAAAGGTAAACTCTCCGCGCCAAGTTTGCCACTGTAGGATGGACCATTTGGCTTGGAGTGTAATTAAATCTGAAGTGGCACTGTGTGGAGAAGAGGGCTTGGCAGTCACAGCCTTCAGCGGGCTCACTGCTGGCTTTGCAATCTAGTCTCTCCCCTCTGGACCCCACCTGTGCTCTCCAATCCATCAGGACTAATCACTTATGCAACGGCAACATTTAACCTTTATCTCATGGTTCCGAAAAGTGCCACTACAACAAATGCACAGAGAAATGTGGATACGCAGACGCAATTTTGAGGGTATGATTTTTTGAGGGCTTCGCTAATGTGCCGGGCAACTTCTGAGAAGTGCAGCTGACTTCAATTAATGCCATTAGATTAGCACAGTGCACCCAAATAATGTAAGAGCTTTACAAGAGGCACTGAAAGGCAGGTCTCTTCATTAAGATTCACATCGTTACATTAGTGTGTAAAAATGCATGAGTGAAAAAAGCACTCTGACAGAGGGGAAATGTTTTACGGTTTGTCTTTGACCTCTTCTCACAGACCAGCTTGAAACATACTGTACAAATGTAGCCCCCTTCTGCAGACTGCTGACAAATTTAAAACACTCACCCCTGCACATTACATGTTTTAATAGCGCATGCCTCAGCACAGAGGATGTTTTCTGATGACAATTTATTTACCATGGGGCAACATGGTGGTGTTAAATCTTGTTCGTTAACTCTCCTCCCACCTCCTGCAAAGCACGGCATTGACAAGACAGCACCTTGCACTTGGCACTCCAAAGTAAATAGGTTATTCAATCCATTAAGCTGACATGCCTACGAGGTGTGAGCCATGCTCTCGTGCCTCCTCCTTCTGATGGAGCATTTGTTTTTCATTTGCTCTGAGGAGCGGGGAAAGGTTTGAGAAGGAAAACTCAAGAGGGAGTAAAGTTAGTCCCCGGGGGACAAGTCTGGTTAATGTGCCATGCTGCACTGGAACTGTGCTGCGACTGGAATAAAGACACGTATGGGAGTCATTGGCTTTAACAAATGATCTGATGATCACTTTCAAAATGGCTGACATTGGCTGAATGAACTTTTTTCCCCCTTTTTTAATTTTTTTTTTTTTTTTTTTTTTTAAATAAAACTCTCCACAGCTCTAGGGCGATTACAAAATGTGCATGCAAGTCAAAGAAAGAATCAGGCTGCAAAGAAATGCGAAAGTGTCTCAGGGATATTTGAAGAATGAATCACTTCCAGGTCTGAGAACACCTCAGTCCTTGGGCAAGGGATGCAGAAACTAGAGGAGATTTCTCCCTTTACCCCAGCTGTTTCCAATCTGAAAACATTTTGCAGTGCAGACCTGAATGTGGGAGAGTGATGACCTGTGAGAGAGTAAGTGACAGAGTGACAGCACTGAGCTGGAGAGACGGAGACAGGGGAAGATGAGGAATGGGGGAGGGCGGTGCGGAGACAGAAGGTGGAGTTGTGTTATGCAGGGAGAGATGCTGCCAGTTATCTTAAAGTTGTGTAGTTAGTTTTCTAAAAGACTGCGCAGCAGGAATATATATTAAGCACATTTTTTCCCTAAATGTAAGACCAGGAAATGCTTGGAACATATGCAATATTCCTTTATTGACAAGTGTGTGTGTGTGTGGTAGGGTGAGGTGGTGCAGAAAGCCGTCGGTACATTTGGCAGTTGAAGGGGAGCTGGCGGACTGACTGCACTAATGACCTGACACTGCCTTTTCAGCCAGTCAAGACCAGCTGCTTTGGACGTCGACACACATTAAGTGTCAGACTAATATGCTTTCCAGGAGTTTAGGGAATAGGGGATGGGAGAGAGTGCGCAGTTTAAAATACAGCTGCAATGAGTCCCGAGAAGATAAAGCATGAGCAGCAGTGAAAGCAATTACATATGTATTGTTACCAAATCTCTTGCCGTCAGCTAACCTGTCACCATTTCCCCACACTGCCTATTGAACACGCACACATGAACTCAGACTCACCAGGATCACCTCATTGCAGTTAATGGAGTCAATAATAATTTCAGTCCTTGAATACTTTTCAAAATGTGGAAAGTAAATCAAAAAGGTCATTCAGTTTCAACTTGGGGATATGGAATTTTGTTCTGTCAGACAGGCTTTGCCCACTAACTGATTCTTGTCTGTTGTGACAGGCCAACATCAGTAGGACTGTTCGCTTTGCATGAAACTATGCCATGATGACAGCGAGGTGGAGTTTTGCAATAGTACTCGTGAGTGGTCCCTTTCCTTCCCTGTATTAGAATCACTAAAAACAGGTAAATACACAGCTTCTGTTATAGCTAGCGCTTTAGTTGTTTGCATGTGCCATTTGTAACCGTCACAGTTTAGCTAGGTAGACTACATTCTGCATTATGTGCTGGCTGCCACAGTAATACAGAGAAAGGAAAGACGACAGGATGAAAATGCAGCCAGGTTGTCAGTTCAATGTTCAGTTTAAATCTGAGGGTTGTTCTATCAAAAGTTTCCATTCGGAGTCACTGGTTGAGGCCAGTGCTCTCCATGACATTCAATCATGACCTTTTGACCTCCTCCGTCACCTCACAACGCATGGGTAGCCCTTTAGCTAGAACAGCAAAACGGTCCCTGACCTGTGGGTTAGTGAAAACAGCAGGAACTCTGAAAGCAGGATATATGCTGTAATGTCCCTGGGAGGCAGATTTAGACATACTGTGTTTTCACCTTATGTTGGAGAAAAGCAGTGGAAACACTTCAGTGCATTTTGCTCATTATTGTTAGAAATGCCTGTGGCGGAGCCATGCATGAAACCTGTAAATACTGTAGAATGTTAAGGGGACCTTTTGTGCTTTTCCTTATTTTTTTGTATAAATAATGTTACAATGTCAGAACATGGCCAAAGTATCAAATGATGAGGTAAACGTAAATGAAAGTAACCCCTGTGATTTCTCTGTTTCCAATATTTCTGTAAGGCATGCTACTGCATGTGTTTACATTATGTAGCCTACACTGCTACATGTAGCTACATGCTAACGTCGGGGAAACATAATCTTGGTTGCTGATGTTGTCGATTTCTTCCCCATTTTGGATCACATTACTGCTGGAAATGTTGATGTAAGGATTTTGGTTTAGATGCCTTTATTAGTGATTTTTCACAATAGACAGTTAGCCACCCTCTGTTGCTGCATCCGATTCGGAAGTTCTCAGTTCATTAAATGGCCATTATCTGGTTTTTAGCCCCGTAGATATCGATTAGAGGGTGCCTGCAATATTACTATTAGGTTCAAAGGCCATTATCAGCTAATTGAATGTCCGTTTCATATCGAACGTTGTGAAACGGTTGTTTTTATCATGGCATCCAACTTTATGAAATGGTCGCAATTTGTTAGGTTTTACTTTCATTAAGTGTAGCAGGGAAAACTACATGGTTAGGTTTAGGAAGATAAACCATGGTAAGTCTGCTAAAACGTCCATCTCTGGTCGAAACAAGTCGATGCTGATTTTTGGTTTCAGGTGGGACACAAACCCCACTCTCCTGGGCGAAAGTCCTGTGTTTCTTAAACCCATCTATCACCCCTCCCTCCTGCACGTTTTACACAGACTGCATGCTCTTTATACTAAGTCACCTGACTTCCTCCTTCGCTTTCGTCATAATTATTATGGCCACAAGATGTCACCACCTATTAGTAAACGTAAATGACCATTTAATGGTCTGATAATGGCCTCCTGAGCCTAATAGTAGGTGTGGCAGGCCCCCTCTAACAAATATCCTTGACGCTTATAACCACAAATGACGCAGTCATTTTATTGCCTGATGACAGTCGAAGTGGCTGATTATAGTCATTCTCCCACTTGCAATGACGGTGCAGAGATGCCAAGAGTGCAGATACAGAAGAAACATTAAATCATGTAAACATGTTCCAGTAGAAACCTAAAATACAAGCATGAACCTGAAAATGAGCATAATCGCTCCCCTAAAGACGTAGTGTGTAAAAATGTGTGTAAAAATCTTGTCGAGTCTTGTGGTGTCTATGTGGAGGAATACAGATACTGTAAAATGACTGGGTGGTTATATCTCAGGATCAGTGTGTCCTTAAGTAGTCAGGAGATAATGACAATTATGATAAATGGCCATTTTGCTAATTAGTAATTTACAGAGAATGGAAGCAGCGTGCGGTTTCTTTTAAACAGTTCTAACTTCATACGCCACCAGTGAGAAAAACAAATCCAGAGCCCTTGATTGTGTATTTTTTATGTCTTTATGGTCTTTGCATCAGGGCCCCTCAGCATGTACGTACATAGTAAGCTGCAATTTTTGGTGCACCAACTAATTAATCAACTGCTTAAGAGACTGTACGATGTTGTTAATTATAGGGAACAAAGTCTTCTTTTTTTTCTTTCAACTCTTGTTTAGTGCTTTTTGCATGTGCATAAACAGTTTTGGCTTATACACTGCAAAATATCTTTATCTGCATTATATCTCTGCTTAACAATAAAACACTCCTAATTTGCAAGCATGTAGATAGAAGAGATGGCTCTGTTTAAAATTGTGGTCAAACATGAAGTGAAGAAATGCCTCTGAAAGGATTTGGAGCTTGGAAAGGACTGCATCTGATAGAGAGCCAGAGGAATTAAAAACTCCCATCTGCAGAGTGACATTAATTCCTGCATTCTGCTTCATTGTAAAAAGTCAGGATTTTCAATTTGAAGCGATTCGGCAACTAGCTCTAATTAACTTCAGCATGTGGTAATTCTAATTCTTCAGTAATCCCCCTTGCCTTTTTGTCACTTTCTGACACAAGTTTGTATCTATTACACTCACTATGGCTGTTTCTTCATTTTTACTGTCTCTTTTCCCCCTTCAGTCACTTGCTTTCTCTGTGCAGAGCCTCTGATGACTTCCTGAGTTGAGAGGAGCCAGAAGTCTGTGTTATATTCCTGTGCCTCTCTGTTGGGAGTCTGGCCGCTTATGTAGCTGAGGGAAGTGAAGTTGGCGTGAAAGTGAAAGTTATTTGTTTCAGATGCAATAACCCAGGGGATAAGCCGAGGACTTGTGGGCTGCTGATGTGCGACATGTTAGTGGTGTAGCAAGGAACGCGACAGGTCTGCGTGTGCTCGTGTGTCAGTGAGTGGGAGGAGATGTTTGAGTTTGCTGAGGGCAATGACACTAGTACTCTTTGTGCTGTGATGTTGAAAACACCTTCAGATTTAAAGTGCCTCCTGTGAAAGCTAGTAGGCTGATTTGTTTGGGCTTACGGTGGGCAGCAGTTTACTCCCTGTCAAATATTCGACTTTTAGCAAACATTTTTCGTCTGATTCATGTCTGCTGTCTTTTAAAAATCTCTATCAGTACGCAGAATGATTCAGATATGAAGCTCTAAATAACCATGAATCTATTGTATGCTGTCATATGTATTCATATATTCATTACAGCAAATGGAGAGACCAAAATCGATTTCATGCTTCGGAATGTTTTTGTGAAACCATGTTGTTTCTTACCTGCAGTGTACCACCATGGGCCCTGCATCTGGAGGATTGCAAGCTTTCACCCGTCTCAGGAAGGCCAGGAACGGAGTGGGGTGCTCCGGTACCCCGTGGTCTGGCCAGGCCGTGAACTGAAACTGCCTCACCTCTCTCTTCTCACTGGAGCCATTCTGCATTTTGGAGGTGGAGGAAGGTTAGTGAGTAACACAGCTCACACCAAGTACTTGACAGATGCTGCGGGATCAAGGACAACAAAATCTAAGTGTTCCTTACTTTAAAAAGTGCAAATGTCCTGACACAGTATGTGGCCAGCTCTACTGTGTCTAGTAGTGTCACTTGGATGAGGCCGTATGTCTCTGTCCCTCTTGTAGGCCAATATTGGTCACATTTCACCTGCAGTGGAGAGAAACATCACATTAAACAAGGTCTGGGTAGGAGTATATGAACACTGTCTGCCCTGTAGCTGTAACAGATTAGTCTTGACGCATTTCTGTAATTTTTAAATACCATCATCCATTTGGGGCATATTTACTGAGTACGAATGCTCATTTTCAACAGTGCCCTGCTTCACATTCACACGAGTCAAATAATGGTTAAATGAATGTCCAAATTCCACTCATTCCTGCTGACTAGGTTTGATTTCATAATCAATTAAATGGCCTGAGATATTTGTATAGAGCCGACGGAGCTATTAATTGTCCTGACATACTCTATAATTACAAAGGTAACCACAGTTTCCAATCATATCAGTGGCTCAGCTTTATTGCCATTCGAGTGTACAGCTTTGTATCCCAGTTAACGGCCAATAAAAAACTGTTCCATTATAGTGTTACTGCTTAGCTGACAAAGGGAAGCACATACTGGTGTTGGGGAGGAAATAACTGGGTTCCAATTCACTTGTTTTTCTTCTTATTGTCCAATAGACCTGATGTAGTTTTAGCAGTATGTTGAACACAATCGAAATGTCATCATGCTCAACAAATGGTGGCCTGGTGGTCTATGGCTGTTAAGATATACGACAAGTGGACACCAGTTGTGCCACTGGAATAGTCAGATATCTTAAAATGTTTACTATCCGCCCATTTCCTAAGCAGCTGTTATAAGATTGACACCAGCAGCAATGAAGCTATTGTGACACCAGGAGAAATGAATTGATTCATAATAGCATTTACTTGCAAATACTCAAGCTTTAGATATGCAGAACATACATACAAAGACAGCTTGAGTGCTTCCCAGCGAATGATACGACTGATTAATATGAAAGACAGGAGCTGTTGGCAGCAACAAAAGCACATTATGCACTACAAATGTCAAACAACATAATAGTATGGAAGCGTCAGGGTGGGGGTTGTCTCGCAGGAATCCTTTACGGCAGAGCCAAGAAGCACTCTTATATCACAAAGCATCTGTAGAGTGAAACGGACACCTGACAGCATGGAGCGCATTTAATTGAGGAATTATGCATTTCACAGTGCCTGTAATGTTGAATATCAGCCAAAGGAGCGTATTTGCTTTGCAGATTGTACAGATACTGCTCTGTGGATTGAGTCAGCGCCCCTGTTAACACTACACCAGGCTCTTAGAAAAGGCATACAAGTGTGAAGGTCAGTAGCTTATGGAGCCTGTGCGAGCTTTATGTGCTCAGTCAAACACTGTAAGATGTGCAAGACAGAGAGACAAAGTGCCTTTTGACCATGTCAGTCTTACAGGAGGAGTGAGTGCATACAGCTCTGCGATGTGGCTTTTTAGGCTGAGCCTTTTAATCACTGATTGTAATCCAGTGCCTTCAGCAGTGCTGGGCTAATGAAGGGAGCCATGCCACTAATCAGTCAGGACTAAACAACAACAGAAAGTGTTGTTGTAAAGAAAGGATTGAGGATATCGGTGGATAACAGGATGGAACTTGGCTTTGCCTGGAGAATTAATACGACAGCATCTAGGGAGGGCCAGAGAACAACACACTGTACACAGGAGAAAAAGGACTTCAAAATGACTGTCACTGAAAGAGGGTGATCTGAGTTGGAAGAATCTATTGTGCAAATTTTGATGTCAAAACCAGACTGGAAAAATGATGTAATTGGCTTTGAAATTGCATTTATTTTTGTTTTAGTCAATAACTTGCTTGACTATGCTCTGACTGTTAAATCATTGGTTATATTTATGAGCATTCCAAAGCTTAAAATAAAACACTCTTGCTCCTTTCATTTCATTTGAATATGACTTGGAGAGATGGAGAGCGCTGCAGTGAAATATGGCAGCATCTGTATTTGTGTCTCTTACCCTGGACCTCTCCTCCAGTTTTGTCATCATGACGATGATTGCACTCCTCTGCTCCCAGATCATCCTCCAGAATTCACCAAACGTCTCTGGCAGAGATCCTTGGGTGGCAATGTAGGCATTCTGCTTCCTGTAGCCATCGATGTAATTGGCATTGATATAATCACTTCCAGGGATACCTAGAGGGGAAAAAAAGATGAGGTGTGAGCTATGCTTGATTCATAAGAGTACAGGGGTATTTAGATGGTGGTTGTTGGAAACAATTCAACTTTGTTTGCGGAAAAGACAACAGATGTCACAAAGTAGTATTTGCTGCTTCCTAATGTGGTCCAAGTCTTGATTTTCCCTGCAGTTATTTGAGGTAACGTCAGATTCTCCGGCAGATGAAACCACATCAGGCTAGCCTCTGTTTCCTAAAATGAAGTCAGTTAAGCCAGTGTTTCTGTATTAAATTTAAAAATAGCATAAAACAGTGACATTTGGAACCAGTGTTACAGTCCATGAGGATTTGTATTTGCTATCAACAACACTTTTAAATCCGCAGCTTTTGTGTCCCTCTTCCATATCTGCAACTGACTTGCAGATAAAGCCTGGTCTGTAAAAGTCTATCACCTCACATGGAGAAAAACAAACCAACAAAAAACTAGCAAAACAATTTCCCCCCCTCCTCCCGTCCTCACTCCTCACTCCTCCTTCCCTTTTGCTTATATTAAATGAAAGGCACAGCAGCCTTTTCGAATCCAGGCGAAAGAGACAGAGCTGACAGCTAGTCAATGCTTCAGGACTGGCAGTTTAGGGGCTTCGTGCACACATGGTCGACCAAGATAAGTCTCATCTGCATGGACGCCACGTATCAGAGGATCCCCTCACTCCAACTGCTCCCCCTCCCCCTCTCTCCCCCAGACTCCCTTTTACTCCCAGGTAACTTATTCAACAGAAAAAGGAAAGAAAATGGAATATGAACACATTCAAAGACCAGCCCACATATTTTTTTTTTTTCCAACTGTCCCCCGCCCTCTCTTTTGCTGTTGAAGTTGTCCACATAGCCAGACGGCTGTACATTTCCGTGATGGACAAGGGATAAATGCAATTAAGCCCAGTGCGTTTTCAAATTGAAAAGAAAAAGCAAGAAGAGACATTACTGTGGTTTAATGAGAATGCGGCAAGTTGTTTAATGCACATTTGCAAATGGATTTTGCCTTTGTGCTTTCTGTCACTCAGGATTTGTATAAATTCTACCATTTTCTCTGTCAATATGCTTATTGAGAAATAAACATTGCTCCAGTGTTGTTCAGCACTCAGTAGCCCTCGTAGGAAAGCAAAGGAATCTCAAGGGAAACAGAGAGATTTTAGCCTACAACATTGTAATGGTGATAAAGATGATTCTGAGTTGCGGGAATATATACATGTTTAGACATTGTGGATTTGTGAGCAGATGACCACACACACACAAATTCTGACACTCTTACCATACAGTAGATTAATGAAGATGTCACATTACATGTTGATTACATTTTATTCACAAATGGCCTCTTTGTAGAATAACAGTAGGCTTGTGACAGCTCCCACACTAAATATAGATCAATGGAAAAAAGATTGAGCTCTTGCTTAACTTTAATGTTCTAAAAAGAACATCGAATTGATGGAAATTGGAGGTAACATGGGATTTACAGGGATCATGCTAAGAAAAACTGATACATACTTATTGAAATTAGAAACTGTACGGTTTTGGCAAATGAAGGGTGGACAAAGTTTTTGGGGGATTAACTTTGAATTCCAGTTTAATCCTGCTAAGCGCATGTTTTGTACGGTCAGGCATCTTGGCAAGAGGTGCCTCGTCAGTCGTTGAAAGTACAGCGAATTCAGCGATGTCACGACAGTTAAAGTCCACAAATGTACTCAAGCATCTGAGCGCCTGTATTCTGAAGATTCTGCTGATCCATCCCCACATCAATAAATTCTGAAAGTAGCCGTCTTCAAATTCTGATGTCAAATCCCAAATCCCTTTTTATTCAAAGAACTCAATCAAAGTAAACAATAGACGCATTGCTTGCCAAAAGGCTTTAAGCTTTAGAAGGAAAAGAGGAAGTCCCTCATGTCCCCCTGGCTGAGAACTACTCGCTTGCTACAGCACAAAGGCTCCAATGTGGTTGTGCAGATGTGTTTATACGCCCGGCTAATGGAGTTCCATCAACACTCAAGCTGTGTGTTGTTTCTGAGAGACTGCAAAAAGGGCTCTTTGAGTCTTTATCTATCTGTTTTTGTCACAATAGCCATTTACGTCTTTGTTTATTTTCCTTCGCCCTCCATGGGAGCAGCTCAATGGAAATGGTTAATTAATAGCTGTGTGCGTATGTGCAATTGTGTTTAATCCAATAAACTGGTGAAGGAGCCAGCACTTAACTAGCCATTTCAAAATGGCCTTTCATTCCTTAGAAGCTGTGCTGTACAGTGCAGCACTTTTTAAATGTGCCAGAGACTTACTGGACTGGTTCAAGTTAGGTTTGTGATGGGCTCAAGTGAAATAATGCACTCACATCTTGAGTGAGTCCTGTCCATGTAATGTTACAAGCGATGCTTCGTTGATTGTGTCACTCTGGCTAATGTATTCTTAGCACTTCATTTGTCTTGTGTCTAGCTGTGAGTTTTGTTTGTCAGTTTCAACCCATAACAAATGGGCAAGTGTGTATTTTTGTGTTATTTGAATAGGCACATACCCACAATTAAGCTATGTAATGTATATTTCAAATAATAATGTACTCTGCTGTCTAATTATCTTCCGATGTACTTATTGTTCTTGTTTCAAGGTATAAATTATGATCAAGGAACATGCCATGGCTTCACAAAAAGCAAGTGGGAGGCATTATGAAAACATTACCTCACATCAAGTTAGAGAAACTTAAATCTCTCAGTAAAGGTGCTTGTTTAATCTGGTCTGAATCCTTTCCTCAGTATTTTTAAGGAAAGTTGCCAGTTTCTAAAGCCACCTCTTTCTCTGCACCTGAGGCATGAAAGTGAATAAGTAGCCTGACGTGCTTGTGTAGGAATATAATTTAAAAGTGCAGCGTGGTTGCGCTCCTGAGGTCTCAAAGATACAGTTGTACTGGCTGCCTGTGGAATCGATACAGCAGTTAGGAGGGAAGATGTTGGTGGGCGGCATACCGTCAATAGCAGAGAGCAAGACTCTGGAGTGGTCGTAGGCAATCACGTTGGCATATCTGTTCTTTGGTTTGTTGACCTCCAGGTTGGAGTGCTCCCATGTGAACTGCTGGCCAGGGTCGATGGACTGTGAAGAAGAAAATCTGTCATTACAATGGAATATTATTAAATGTTCACATGAAATAGTATATAACAGTGTATTGCTAAGATTGCATTTAACTGTATGGCTATTGACCATGAGGTGTTTGCAAAAGATCAATATCAGAAATCTTACTGAAATATCACCACAGAGCAACTGAAAATGAAGATGCTGTGTTGTATTGCTTACATCTCTTTAAGAGTGTACTTGCATCTCAAGGCCACACATAGCCTTGTATGTCTTCACAGGTTTACCAGTCCCTTGTTTTTCCAAGGCTAAGAGGAAGGCAGTTTATAAAAGTGAAAGCTCTGATGATTTCAGTCTTTTGCCTCTGATGTTTCCTTTTTGTCCCACAGTCTTTTTCTCTACACCGATGACACGTGTGGCTGAAAATATTCATTTGTATTAATGCTATGCATAGCATTGATTTCTTGTGTTGCTGTTAGACATGTGTGCACAACAATGATGCAGAAATGTTGTAAAATATTGATAAAGTGCTGCTTCATCTCTGGCCCTTCGGCATGAAAGAGTTTGTCTGGCATGAATATTGTTTCCCCTCAAGGTCAAATAATATTTAAGACTGGCCATTTTAAGCTCATGATTCCGTCCAAGTGCAGAGGACTAACACACACTGCATTAACAAGGGCAGGAAAAGCATGAACAAGCAAGAATTCCTAGCCATGCCGGTGAAAAGCTGAAAAAGTTGAGACCATGATATAAAGGTACTTAAGGTTACTGAGTCCAAAGGAAATGATTGTTCTCTGACTGAAAGCTGATTTAGTCCGTGAATAGTCCAACCCAGACTTTTATTCTTCTCAGTTAATTTAAGTAGAGTCTATTCTGGCCAAAGAAAATGGGGTGTCAACAGACACTGGAATCTAAGTTGACACTTTAAGTCTGCAAAGCTTAAATTAAAAGTGGAGGAGAGCATTTTGTGGATGGAAGTTTGGATTAAAAAGTGGATAGCTGCCTATTATGAACAATGTGAAGTACGCGTTGTCTTTGGCGTGAAATAACCACGACATATAAATGATTAGATTTAAGAAAAGATACATTCTGAATCGGTCACAAAGGAAAAGCTTGTGTTCCGCTGGCTTTCCTCATTTGATTAGTAGAACTTTACGGCACATGCTAGAATACCACACCTGAGACTAGTTCAGCAGAATTTGCTATCCAAGCCCTCTTTCAGCTTTGTAAAGCAGAGATTGATAAGGCTCCCTCATCACCAATAAATGAACTATAAAATATAATATCACAAAGGGAAAATACAAAGACATGAAAGATGGCATTCCATTTCACATTACAGGGGAAATATTGTGCTTGTGTTTTTAATGACCGCAGACTGCTTTTATGACTCCATCTCCACTGAAAGTAGAAACCCAAGAGCAACAGGACACGCAACAACCACCAGTCACATTAGTGCACTGACCTTGCTTGTAATCTAGAGACAGATCTGAATGTGATCACACTTTTATGACTTCTTTTGGGTAATTTATGGGAGCAATAAATGCATAAAGATAAGCTCAATTATTCATTTTTAATGATGGCAAACTTTATAATACCACTATGACCATGGAAGCAGATACATTAAGAGGTATTTAAAAGCACATGAGCTCAATGTGAATACAATAATACATTTTAGCACTGACTTCTTTATCTGCACAAATCACTTAAAGCAGCAATATGCGGGGGACAAAACCACTGGCTAAGCCTGATATTTTATCAAAATAGGTTGAAACAGTGGGCTGCAACATTGCTCATAATAAAAATCTTTATTTCATTGTGCTTGCAAAATTGCTTTCCACTGCTCTCGAATAAGCACTATGAAATTGGAATTCAGTGTACTTAAGCTGCAGTAATGATTGGGCAGCTTGGCAGCCACCCATATAGTGACCTCATAGATTCTGGAGCCGTTGCAGGACCCGCAGAGAGAAATGGGCAGAGAAAGGGTGACCATTCCTATCGCGCACAATGCCCCTGAACAGACCTCTTGCTCGCATAGTTTTTCTGACTCCGTGAGTATTCGGCAAACGGTAGTTCATCTACAATGCAAAGCCAAAATATAAGAATAACTTACATTGTCTTACTCAAGCTCATGGGGTTTGAGGGGACTGTTCATTTGGAGGTCTAATCAAACGACCCAAAAATATCACCATTGTTCCACGATGCATTTTTATTCTGATAGTGGCCGTACATTCCAGAGTGATGCTGAAGTTTAAGTGTAGATGTGATGATCTGGCTGGACAATTGTAAGTGAATTGTAGCCTTTAAAATCTCCATTATCTAGTAGTACATTCGTCACTCCCATTGGCATAGCAGTAAAGCATTAGTTTTCTCAAGGATATAGAATACTGAATATCCTTCTATATATGTATTTGCAGTATGTTTACTCCATCTAACACATTCGTATTGTGGGGTGCAGTGCTGCCTTTGATTTTTAGTCCTATTAATTTAATTGGTTGCTTATAATATTGCACAGGGTGATAAAAAATATGAAGTTAGACAGCATTGGGATTGTTATCCAGATTGGATGCAACTTCATACATGTGCTATTTTTAGCGTGATAACATGCTGATATCCAATACAGTGCCTGATGTCACCTTTAAATAGTAAAAATGATGTCATTTAAATGTGCTTTCTCAGTGCAGATATCTCTGTTTTGATATCTTGTGGCTGTCACACTGCTGTTTTTCATGGTTTAGTTATATAGGCCTTTTTCCACATTTTTGACTTGCTTTAAAACAGAAAGCATAGGTGTTATTTATAACATTAATGGTGGCCTTTTTCATCCAGGTTTCTCAGTAAATCATTAGTGAGCCAGCAGGGCCCTGGAACTGGAAATGGAGTGCAGCCATTATTAATGTTAATAATTAGGCTACACCTGTGCGTTTCCTGCTATGACATGTCAAAATGCCTGCTGAGAAAAGGCAGACTGACTGATTTGACATCTCCGGTGAAGATATTTCTCATGAAAGCATTTCCCAACTTTATACTGCACTGTTTGGCAGTCATCCACCAATTGTTGACATGCTTGAGCGACTGTGTTGTTGGCATGGGTATGCAATAAAAGGATTGGGACTTGAAAATATTACTAAAAGTGTGGGTGTTGACTGAATTGAATTCGGGCTTTGCCCAATGATTGTATATGACGATGGACGGCGTGACAACTCCCCTAAAGTGAAACCAAAACATTTCGATTGCCCCCTGGTGGTTGTCTGGGCCAAACTAAAAATTGGAAGTACACATCACGTACAGTTTGTTTTCCCTCAAAGATGGGTTTAAGTCATTTTTAGGTAGTTCTTATCACGCTGATTTGTGTCCAAGTGTTTCATTTTTCTGAAGCTTGGTTTTATTGAGTTATCTGATGCTATAAAAAGGGGGTGTGACATCAGGAGTGACAGCTGTGTGTGTCAGTCAGTGTGCTCCGGATTATTGGCACTGCTCGCGATTGGGTAGGATAGGTTTATGAATGGTAACTTGATAGTGTGGCTCCAATTGCTACCGAGCAGACTGTAGCTCCAAATGACATCAGCAGCACAAGATGGCAGCACCCAAATCCAGGATATTTTGGTTTCATTATTGTACAGTGGGAGGAAGTGGAGACGTGTCATCCATCCTTATATACAGCCCTGTCTGGTTTTGCCCACCACACTTATAGAGCTGGTAATTTAAGCACCTGGTGCATGCTCCTATGTAACACTCTACAAGTTGTATTTTTGTCTTTATGCCGCTCCACTCTTGCTACAACATTTATAACAATTGTCGAATCAACCTTGGGACTTCCCTGACACTTACCTCATATTCTTGTGAAAACTTGAGGTTGTCGTTGGCTTTCAGGCGCTCTAGATGATCCGCCAGGTCCATAATTGGGATTGGAGGGTGGCTAGCCATACCTGTCAATCAGATGGACTGAAGGTCAGCCAGCAGTCTTTTAAGAGGGCATCACCCAAGCACAAGCCAACAGTGAATCATTAGATAAGCAGCATGTGTGTTTAACAGGGGGAATGGAAGAGTGGATCTTGTTAGGCTAGTTTGTTCACTCAAAGCAGTGGCCATGCTCATAAAGAGAATATGGACACAGAAGCCAATGAGAAGTCACCGAGCACAACTTGCCCCACTGGGACTCTCCCTATTGAGAGAGAAAAACGTTATTCACACGGAAAGCTGCGGTGGATAGTTAGCATGACAGTAAGACACAGACACAAACAAACATCCCAAAAGACAAACAAAAAACATTCAAAATGTTAGGCCAGATGTTGATGTCTGCTTTGAGTGATGACAAGTTTTCAGGCTGTCATTTCAAACTCCGCCTCCTGTGATGACGTAGCATTAACACCAGGTGGATTAGATGTGAATGGGAATACAAGACTAGGCAGAAAAAAGATAAAGAAGGGAATTAAAGCTAAAAAAACAAAAACAAAACCATGTCAAATGCATAATCGAGACCAACTAACTTGACAAATGGAGGTTACTGGGGTGACTGGACGCACCTGAACCTGTGGAGGAAACGGCGGTGTAATTAAATACATTGCAGATGTCATTAGCAATGTGATGACTACTTTCTTTAACAAACAGAAGGTAAAAAATTGAAATGTGACAAGAAGTAGTTGAATGATTTATGTGTATTCTAAATGGGACATTCATTAGTAACATACAGATCATCATGCTAGAAGCTGGGCTATGCCACCATGCTTATTTCATGGAAATAAGAAAGCGCACAGAGAATAAAAATCCTAGCAGCACGAATCAAAGTTGAGCAACCAAAGGATATTATTTGACATTCACGTTAACCTGAGGATGCTGACATGGTGATATACCACTTGCATAGTCTGCAGTTAAGTGCACTTGACTTTGACTATGTAGAACTGACATTGTTGAATATAGGTGGTAGTCGCGGTGTGTCATCAGCATATTCAAGAGGTGTAGGGAAACAATCAAACATGTAGGGTTTGAACAGCACTGATGCTCACTGAGACACATTTTTGTACATGCTTTCAAAGCCCAGCCTGTGGCCAGAGATCTGCAACTTGAGAATTCAGGTGCCATTTTGACACACCAGATGCATGACATTCACTCTCTCTCCACCGAGGTGATGTTTCATTTTGGTTGCCGGCACAAGTGGGCATTAGCTAATGGAAGCTGTGCCTCGTTTTCCCACCCACTCTCACGTCTCTGAAAGACGGTAAAGGGTGTTTCTATTGCAGCCCACTACTCAAAATCCATTTCCACCACTGGGGGACAATGAAAGTACCATTTCCAACACGCTGTCGCTCAAACATCAAGCATCCTTAAGATGAAAATGTCCATTGAGGGGTAAAGAGGTGGAAGAAAGGCTCGAGAGAGTAGGGGAGAGAGGTGGTCTAATGTAGGAGTGCTTCAGGACTTGAGAGAAAGTGGTCACGTGGCTGGGGGGGGGGGATGTTTGGTCCTTTTTGAGCAGCGAGAGAGCCAAGCTCTCAGAAAGGCTGTTGGGGGAAAAAAACTGATGGCTTGAGAGGCGAGTGAAATAGTGGGAGGATGGTTGAGATCACTCTGAGCCAAAAGGAAAAATACCCCTCTGCCAGGTTGAAACAGCCAGTAATGGTCCTAACATCATTGAAGAGCTTTCATAAATATGCATAATCTTTTTTCAAAAATGAGCCTGCAGGGATAATTCATCCTCCTTTCATACGAGCTGACCTGAAAAATATGGCTTTGATATTACTACATTATTGGCAGTCTCTGAACACCTGTCCCCAAAGCAGTCGGTGCCAGAGGAACTCAAACGGCAGTTAAATGTGTCTGTCTCGGTTGGCACAGGGGCAAAGATGCATACCTCCTTTCTGGGTGATAAATGGACTGTGACTCCCATCATTCCCCCAGGCGAGAAAAGGCCACACGACTGGGCCAATGCACGACCACGGACCACCACTCACCTCAGCACTAAAGGTCAGATCGAGTAAACACTAGTGTTTACAGCTTGCCACCACTCTCTCCTTGCTGTCCATACGCATACAAAGTGGAACACAGAGAGCCATGACACATTTCGTATTTCCCTCACCTTCCACAATGCTGCGTCCTGTCTCCTAGCAGCAGGATACCATCCAAACAGGACTGTGCTATTCTGAGTAAGCATGACAAGTTTTGATGACCTGGATAACCCAGGTGCAGAGGAAGACGACAGCTGCCATGAAACTGTCAAGCTTGCATTTCTGCCTCTTCATTTTCCACTGAGAAGTGTCTCCGGGGAGGAAACTGTCAGTTTTGACCCTCTGTGCCTTCTCTAAGCACCTGTCCACCGTCTACCAGCACCTGCACTGTCTAACTGCTCACTTGTGTAGTGCCAATCTCGCCGCAGAATTGATGGGTACTTTTCAGGACGTCATGGTATGAGGTTTCAATGTCAGCAGTGGGTGAGAAATCTAATTGTGAATATAAATTATTCCTTTAAGCGAGCAATCAGTAGCATTGGCATCCCTTTCAGTTGTGAATTCACAGAGTATGAGACAGACATCATTTGGAATACATACCAGGCGTTTGGAAGTTGAGGCGTCGAAGTTCAACAGGGTCAGTGGGATGATGCAGTGGCATTTCCTTGCTGTTGGGGAGACTGCCTTTCCTAGCTTCAGATTCTGCTCTTTTTCTGCAGAACAAACAGCAAATTTTTTTTTTTTTTTTTTTTTTTTTGGGCTTGGCACTCAAAATTCTTACTGTATAACCTCAGCTTGCCTCGTGGTCTAATAAATACTGCAGGCAAATATGTAATTAAGGAGGTGACAGGATTGCAATCTCTCCAGTACATAAGGCTACAGGGGGTGGACTAAATAACATCATTACCTCACAGTGTAATGCAATCTAATACAATAGCCCTTAACCCTTAAATGCTACCTTTAGTGCAGCCTAATGTTCAATTGTCAGTGATGGTGTCAGATACAGTAGGGTGTCAAGTCAACTCTATAGTACTCCTGAAACCATTGTTAGGGGTGGTGTTTAGATTGCTGTATATTGTAACCCTGTCTTGCTACTGTACAGACAGAAACAAGACAAACAAAAAGCTACATGCTTCACAAAGGTATCATTTACTGCAGGGCTGTGTACTGGATTGTATTATGTTGTAAAGTATCCCTGTTCCAGTCCACTTTTTCAGTATTTTGAATGCCAGTTATAAGACACATATTTGCAGAGTATCATTTTCATTAGGGATGCACCAATTCTGGGCCTATACGCATACACTGTTTGAAACGACAACTTGGCCGATAGCTGATACCGATGTTTTTTTGTTGTTGTTGTTTATTTTATTTTTGCTGTTATTTATTCCCCATTTTGTGCCAGGGAAACAAAGACATTTTCGTTTAAAGTAACTTTATCGGTCATACAAGTTTGTGAAATAACATTTAACACAACCGTCTTTCACACAGTAAACATCTTTTAGAAAACCCAACTGCTTCAAAAGCCTTTTTACTATATACATATCCTCCTGAGACCTGAACTTTTGTTGGGTAGTCAAACAACAAACATTATTAATCATATATACGCAAGTTTGAACCATAAAATGTGATCAAGTTTTGGACCTTGGGATCTGCTGCAGACTAACTTTGCAGAGATGGCTGCCATCTTGTTTTTACATGGATTAGTGTATTTTGCTCTAACTACCACTAGATGGGGCACAAGAGTGTCCACAAATGAGGACAACAGGCCTGTGTTTAAGCAAAACAAAGTATAAGGTGCAGGAAACCAAAAATGTGATGTCCTCATAGGAGGACGCAGGGTCTCAGGAGGATATGTATTATCATAGTTCTCTCTTTAATATTTGTTATATATTGCTGTGAAACCTTCAACAAAAATCACCTTCAATAATTTGTTGGAGTTTTTCACCAAAAATAAAACATTAAATGTGAGCACCTGATGATGATGTTAAAATGTACCTTCGCCCAATGCTTATTTTTTCGGAATAGAGCTTGAATGCATTATGGTGTAACTTCTGGTCACCGGCTGCTAACATCTAAAGCTAACTAACTCTCCTCCTGCCGATTTCAACATGTATTTGTAGCATTATAAGGGAAAAAATTAGGTTGCGTCCCCTGACACATCAATTATAAGTTTACTGCGTCCTTTCATCAGGAAGGGTCTCATGGGAAAATCACTGTTCATCCCAAACATGAACGCAAGGTGACGGGATGCCGCTAGTCTGGAGCCCTGCTTTTTCCTGCGCACAACTGATGTGACACAACAGAAAAACATCGGCCACTGCCATCGGTGAATGTCATCTTATTTGCCGGTAGGCGGATGGCAGTCAACAAGGCCAATATCGGCTGATGAATTGGTGCATCCCTATTTTTCATACATTTTCAGTGCACAACATTGTCACCTCTGCTATAAGATGCCATATGTCAGTTTCATAGAAATCAACGTGGCTTGTTCATTTATAAGAATCAACACAGAATTGGCCACTGACATGGATAATATTTTGGTCACTAGTAATTACAACATACTGTACGTACAATGGAAAGGTAATACAGTGGATTTTTTGACAAAATGAATGTATAGATTTATAATGGGAAAAATAAAAAAAATGTGCTTTAATTTCTGTCATTGCCTGCTGACAGCTGTTATATATAGAATGTCGCATTGCTAACAGTACGTAACATGTGTTTAACATATGTTCATTTTGATTAAGCACATACTAAGATTTCACGAATGACATCAACTCCACTGGGCAACCAATTTCTGTGTGTTTAGTTATAATTTGTACAATTAGGGAGGAAAGGGGTTTAAAGGGAGTTAGTTATTTTCTACTTCTCTCTCACTCTTACCTGTCTGGTTTGCTGCTCCATTGGTCAGCAAGGAAAGAAATATCGACACAACATTAGGTGGTAAGACCTTTGGCTTATGTAACGGAGAATTCCAGAAACGTTTCTTTAGAATAAGTGAATGACTGACTTTATAGGAGACAAACGATACCAATCATATCTCAGTTTTTCCTTTGCGTGCAAGATTAGTGATGCTTCACTTCAGAGATTATGCTCAATTATGCCGCCTTGGGGCTCTTTGTTTCAAATACTACAGTTTCCCAGGTGCATCCAAGATTCCTACATTGTATCTCTGCTATTTCAAGCAGTTTCAGCTGATTGCTTCTTGTTCAAGCATAAAAGTCTTCTCTTGACTCCTAATTGCTGTGTCTGTCTTTTCCTGCAAATAAGCTTAGCACTGTTAACATTATTGAAATCAAGAATTATGCATACTCAAGACCGATGCATGTGGTATTATAAATGAGAACACGTGCGATCATAATTTTGAATGAATATGTATATATCAAGCATATATGATTAAGTGCGTGCTTCCATTTTAAAACCCTTTTATTTAGGAAATCTATTAGTTTGGTAGCAGACATGGTTTCAATTATTCTGTGTAGGTGTATGAATGACTCTGATTTATGTCTCTCTCTGATGAAGCTGCACATTGTTATTCCCATGTCCTTTCTCAGAGCTCAACATAACATGGTTGTTGCCCTTTGTTTTGCACAAGAGGAGCATTCTGCCACATAAAAATTGATCTTGACAAGAGAAATATCTCCTGGTTATGCACCGAATGTTCCCTAACGTGGCGGTGACACCAACTTGGTAATCGATGTGTAAATCTGCCTGCCACAAATAGAAAGTCTGAAGCCCCCCGCACACACGGTCTTTGTTCACTTTCAGTTCACCTTCTGTGTTATCCAAAACTTGATATGAATAGGATCCAAGGACAGTAAGGTGTAAGGGAGTAAAGCTGTGTGCAGAAACCTCTAACATTACACTACTATTGATGTATTTTTTTGTCTTCAGCATTGGTGCTGTTACTGATTATATTGTGCTGACTCTTCACTAACTAATCTTACCTTCACCAAATTACTTCTTGAGGACTACTGTGAAATTCTGCTTAGGACTGGACATTTGATTGAATGAACTCTGCAGAAAATTTGCCTCATGGAAAAGGTGAGAAGAGACGAGATAAAGAAGGACAGGGGGAAAATATCAGTGTCTGGACACATGCATGTAAGATATGTGTGTATCCTTGCAAAGCAGGAGGGCATCATAAGGTCAGAGTTGAGATCCAGAGCTAGTCTCCCTCGTGGAATGGGTAGTAGTAAAAGAGGGGGAGGGGCTGGGCTGGCTGGGATGCTTGCCCAGGCCCCAGGGCCTCTCTAAAAGCTGCACACACACATGCAGTGACATGCAGCAGATAGTCAAAGCTCTCCCCTCCTACGCTTGACTGATGAGCAGTGACAGCATGAGGTCTCGCTACCACTAGGGGGTTTCAGACAAAAAAAAAAAAGCTGTTTTGATTCGGTGTGAAAGTGCACTACCGCGAGTGTTCTCCACAGTTTTACATGTGTTTGTGTGTGTGTGTGTGTGTGTGTGTGTTTGTGCGTGCAGGGGGGGTAGATGGATGTGTCTGATTAACTTTCAGTCAACGCACGTGTCTGTGTGAAGGATTGTGGGCGTCTGCATTTGATGGCTTAACAGTTTGGGTAGCTGTATGCTTGCATTTACTCATCTGAGATTTAGAGTGTGTGTGTGTGTGTGTGTGTGTGTGGTGCTGAAAGTGAGGGTCATTGATAGTCTGAAGATCAATGCGCCTCAGGCTTTAAGTTAAAATCTTACATTTAGTGTCTGCATTCCAATGTGCTAATTGAAGATTTGCGCGTGGCAGTGTATTGGTGTCATGAATCTTCAATATTAAATGATCACACATAAATATTGAGTGGCTCTACATGAATTTTAAGTACACATGTTAAAGTAATAATGTGTACTGTCTGTAGTATTTATGTTAAGTGTTGAGGTAGTTTTCCCATCTGAGCTGGATTCCTGTGCTTTTGCTCCACTTATGAAACAGTTATGCTTTTCTAATTCTATATTCAGATTATTATTTCATATCCTCACCTTTTGTAGAGGAGGATGGCAATGACGATGCATATGATGAAGACAACGGCTAGCACAGGGCCCACCACCCAGATCAGGCCTTCCTCCTCGTCGATGATCGGCTGGGGGTCGATGTCAGTTGATACAACTGGGTCGGAGTAGGGGCTGGTGGCATACATGATCTGAGCCAAGGAAAACAAACACTGATCAATATTCAGCATTAGAATCTGTGGTTATTTTTTTCCAACCACCATATGCTGCTTCTGTATACTAAACTTTATCCAGTTCTATGCTCCATCATTTTATCTATAATCTGGTGATTTGGAAAGATATTTTCTTGCTCATGTCACGTTACCACCCAGGACTGAATGCCAAAGGCTACAGTAGATCCAGACATATTTAAGCTCAACATATTCAAAGCACTACTGCGAGACTTCAATTAATTTACCCTCACGACAGAGCATTATCTAACAAGACTCTGACAAAAGCAGCATGACCAACAATACAAATTAAAAGCCAATTCAAAGTTTTGCTGTGTAATTTCTGCTAAGCCTCAGTTTGACCAATCAAAATTATCTTCAATATCTCTCCTATACAGGAGCCGTGATTGAACTATTTCACATTCTATGAGGAGATAAAAAAAAGGTCTTGTGGGATGAAAATATATGCTTCAGTGGGCAAATTAGAGATTTCCCTCCGTTCGCCATTATCGTTTTGCTCTACCTGAACTCAGGGTTAGTGGAGAGAGCGTGAGGCAGCACTATAGACCCTGCAGCTCATCAAATCCATCATCACGCCTGCGGCTGCCTAATCATGCGGCTTTCGGGTCTTCAGTCCAGACAGACACATGCACACACACACACACACACACACACACACACACACACACTCTAGCTGCAGCAGCGGAGATAAGGTGGACCGCACGTAGGACGCAATTAAAGAGGAGCGCTGTTATCGAGGTATTCTTGCGATCAGCTAAGGTCTTAAGGGGTTTCTCCTCCCCAAAGCAGCTAAGGGTCAGCTTCTTGGGCCAGCTGCAGCTTTAAGTTTTTAAGTCAAAGCCTCACAAGGGCTCCGAGTAACACATCTGACCAGAAGCAAACTCCGACCCACTGCTGCGATGCAGTGGGTTTAACCCTCTCTGTCTATTCACGTGTACAGTTTCTAGCACAAAGACCTCAAGATCACAAGCACGGGGTATCCAAGAGGCGAACAAGCTCAGGGTTTGAAGCTGAACTCAAGTAATGGATATAATAAATGATAGCAGACTTACGTTTTCAGACATCTCCAAAACAGCGAGCACAAAGAAGATGTACTCCTGGCCATTCTGGAGTTTCTTGTTTTCAAAGCCCCTGTAGGTCTTTCCATCTCCCAGGGTGAAGTCGCTGGGCAGGTCTATGAAGGAAGCAGCGATGTAGGCTTTGGGCTCTGCCTGCCTCCGGAATCGAAGGCCTCTACTTGTACGGTTTATCTCCTTCAGCAGCTACAGTGAGGAGTAAAGAGGCAGACAGTTGATAACACGGCACACACATTAAAACACATCCACGCCAGATCTGTCTATCTAGATTTCTTTCTGATTGCCGAGCTGAAAACGCTGATTGCAATAGGCAGAACATTACAGAAAAGATCAATGACTTATTTCATCTGTTTTTTTGACTACAAAAGATTGCGAGATTAAAAGATTGTGTGGATTCCCAGCATATAAAACAGTTGAGGATTATCCAACAGCTTCAAACAGTAAAAAAGAGACGGAATTAATTTTTGCTGGATTTGATTAACATTGTTATTTATTTTCCAATTCAGTGTTTCATAAATATGAATGAATGATGTGCAAAGCGAGGATGAATTACATTATGTATCAACAAATGGCTTCAAACTACGTTTTGCCAAGCATAACAAACCTTATCTTTCAAAATTAAAACACGAGTATGTTATTGGCAGGGATTATCCAAAAAATTTGAACACTTGAACATGTTTCCAATGTCACTGCCAGTTTTCGAAGGGAATTATTACATATCAAACCAATGATTTTTTTTCTTCAACATTCATAGTCTCCAAGATAATTAATATTAAAGCCAAAAATACCACCTTTGCTCCTTCAATCAACAACAACAATAATAATAATAATAATAATGATAATAATACTAATAGGCTGAAAGAAACTGATCAAATGTGCCCTTCATACAAGTCTGTTCCATCTGACTTTAAACTTCCAGTACAAAGCGTGGATCATAATTATGCTAATCAAGCCTGGCTAGTTGTTTGGGCGTCTGATTTCATATCTCTCACTTGTGTGCACGAGTGAGTGTGTGTGCGCACGCCGTGTGTGGCTGTCATTCACATTGTGTGTGCGTTCTTGTGTGTGCTCTGTTTTGGCTGCGGGGCTGTTGGTGCTGCCCGATAATGTCTTCAATCATCTCTCCTGTCAACACGGCTAAATCTAGCTGCCCTTGGGAAAAGTTGTGAAAAGGTGAGTGCCAATATTGACAAACAAATAAATTCTGACAGAGGGGCGACTTTTGGGCAATCGGTCAAGGCTACAGACAAGGGCCTATAGGCATGAGCTGTAAAGCCAATGCCAGATGAGACATGGTGTGTTTTTTTCTTTTGGCCCCATAGACACGTGATGTATTGTGATGTTTATACAATTGAAATAAATATTTTAAAAGTCACAGTTTCAGAATAAGTTAGAATTTGCCAGAGGATTTGATTTATTGAAGAATGCTTGGCTGAATTTTAATTTTTTGTGACCTGAAGGGGAATAACTTCTGAGAAGTTTTCATTTCTACACATTTCTACGACAGAGACTACAGTATATGCTGCAGCAAATGTGTGGAACCATTAGCTTTCAGTGTTTGACACTGCATCTAAAGGAATACCTAAAATGTAATCACACGCAACAATACATAGTGATAAAAGCTTTCGTTGGCTAACACATTAAATCATACCTGCAGTGTGCAGAAACTCCTGAATTATCTCAACCGGCTAAATATAAAAGTTGTCAAGTGTTTTGTGCATACGCGGTAGCCTAGCTTTGCCTGAAATGAGAAGAGACATGAAGGCCTGATGCAGCTCTTCAGGTAATTACCACAGACACAAAGAGGAGGAGGAGGAGGTGGGGATGGGGGTTGAGTTTGCAGTGCACTTGATGGCTACTTCATGTTCTCATTTCCATATGAACAGTGCTCTCTGCAGCTATTTGCGTCAATCAGCGAGACTCATCTCCTGTTCCTCCTGCCCTCTTAGTGGCCTCAACTTTTTTCCCCCCAATTTTCAGGAAAGAAATGTGAGCTATGTGCACACAGTTATGTCGGCCCTATTAGGAGGCTGTGTACAAAAACTGGATCTTGAAAAAAAGCACTGGAATTTTACATGCCATATTTTCACGTTTTTTTTCCTGACCAGCTCATCCTTTAAACCTACCTCCTCCAAATTCATCTCGTCCGGATTGTCCCAGGGTTTGAAAAACTTGCCAGTGCGCTGCTTCTTCAGAGGCACTACCACAATGTAGTATCCCCTGGAAAATAAAATGTAAAGACAGTACATAAATAATCTACATGAGGTCAAAGATCACTGCCACCTTTCAAAAGACACAAGTTCACAGCTTCTATTTGCATGTCAGTGGTCGCTGTTTCTGGCAAAACGGGGTATGACAATAATAACAAATACAGCATTGCCCAGTGTCCACCATGTCAGCCTGTACTAGGGAGGGGAGTGCTTAGCAGAATCGGATGAAAAATGATGCATAATCATGCCATTAGCAAATTATGCAATTCTTTATCACTTTATTGGGGCTATTTTCCCCTGTTTCCTATTTAATTTAAGCATGTTCAGAGAAGTCAGGCAATACGGTTACACCTCACTGAGGCCCCCCGTGGGCTAATTAGGAGACCTCTGCGAACGCAGAAAAGATACAGAATTAGAGGGATTTTCATCCCTTCATCAGGGTGGCAGGAGAGATAACGGCCTCTGCCAGAGTTTTCTGGGCTTCCTGGTTGGGCACCGCACAAGCTAGCTTTAGCCAGGGAGGCAGTGTGGCAGGCTAATGGGAAACTAATTAGCTTAAGCTCTGGCATGGGAGACACTGGGCCAAGTGCATCCAGCAAGATCAAAAAACCCAAGATGGGTTTGAAGCATCAGTCTACAATCGGATGTGCTCCTTGGCCTTCTGACAACCCTGGGCTTTGTTGAAAGGCTATAAGAGACTTTATAGGGCTTAGAGGAGTGCGCTTAAATGAGTCGGGCTGTTTCAGTGTGTAATGACTGAGGTGAAGTGGATATTACACTGAAATGTAGGGATGAATATAAATGACTCTGTTTTTTGAAGAATTACCCCTGACAAGGGCAGCTATCAAGTTATCTTCTTTATTTCCATTCACAGTGCATCAGTAAGAAATAATAGTTAGTAATGTGGACATCAGCAATGGAAAGAGAAAGTTCAACTGTCTGTGATGTCTTTACAAGTCACATATCCAAGAAATTCTAAAATCATATTATGCTTAATGCAAGTTGGCAATTACAAGTCGGGTAGCATCTGGGATCTGGATAATCAAAGTCGACTTGGGGATGGCACTCCTGGAGTTGATTAGGTTTGTTAAAATTTACTGCCTGCCAGTTAGTCTGTGTACAAGACACAGCTAAGAAAAGTGCATTGATTTGACTGACAAGGGCTCAAGGGCGTCTTGACAGATGATTCGAATCATTGACGTTTAGGGGGCTGCAATTAGAAATCACCTTCAGTTTAATCATCTCTACTCACCTTATTTTCTCAGATGTCTGCACTGATGGTAGCTCCACAGTCACCATACCATCTGAGTTAGTTTTACCAATCAGATATGGTTTGGTGCGGAGGATGTCTGGGGCCGTCATGGTGGAAACACGATGCTGCAGACCTCCGGCACTGTTGCCACGATTGGTTAGGAGAAAGGAGTACTGTGTCTCAGGCTGAAGACCCGTGATTAGCTTCTGTGTTAGCTTCCCATCCACCTCCACACTCTGCCCATTATCATAGAGGATCTGTGTGTGAATGAGTTGATGTGTTATGTGAAGTTTCGGTTGTGGATGTTAACTGAATCATTCTCTGTATCATAGTAATACATATGGAAATGGTTTATTTATCTAGGCAGTGCTCACAGTGAAAGGCTGAGCTGGGTTGTAGGTGTCTGGGATTTCCCAGGTCAGCAACACTGATGTCTTCATGGCAGCTCTCACGTGAAAATTTTTTGCAAACACTGCTAAAAGAAAGGGGGAGCAGGTGATTTAGACACAAAACATCCTCTTTTATCTATCTACTCTACTGGTCCCACACCGGTGCTTACCTGATAATGTCTCCTTCAAAACCAGGCTGAAATCACTACTACACTGAACTCAACACTGTCCTCTTACCTTCTTACCAACACCAACTCTTAAATTAATGACTGACCTTTGCTTGACGAGACACAAAAAGACATACATACTTACTCCATGTGAGTTTATTAAATCATTCTTAGATTAGGGAGACTAAGGGTAGGGCAATATGTTAATACCAAAGTCTTGTGGTTGATTCCAGACTTTGTCAACTTCTGCCATTTGAGGCTTTCAGAGGAAGCTGCTGTGGTTGGAAAGGGCTGCGCAGGGAAAGGTTGATTTTAAAAGGGAAAGAGCTAAAAAGGTTCAGGGACTGGTCCTACCTTGATCCAAAGGCTGTGTCCTGAATTGGACACTTGGGCTATAGGGACCAGAGCCCTTGCTGGTGAAGGCACACATTTTAATATCATAAGTGGTATCTGCCTTAAGGCCATCCAGGATGACTGTTGATTCCGGGGCGGTGATGAAGAGTTCAGAGGGACTGCGTGGGCTGTTGATGTCCTTATACTGCAGAGCATATTTCACTATTTGGCCGTTTCGCTCTGCCAGCAAAACAGGTTGCCAGCTAACCTGAATGGTGGAGGTGGTGGCGCCCTCTGCTGTAATGCTCTGAGGGTAGCCGCTTGGGACATCCTCATTTGTGGTGACTTCTTTGACTGTTTCTTCGCCAAAGCCCACCTTGTTGCGTGCGGAAAGGCGAAAAGTGTATGAGGCTCCCTTATGGATCTCTTTGGTAGTGTAGTGGTTCTCTCGCTCGGGGAACTCGATGACAGTCAGTGGATCCACATCTTTGCGGCCAAAACGGAGGCGGTAGCCTTGCAAGGGACCATGGGTTAATGCTGGGGGATGCCACTGGAGGAGAGCTGTGCCCATGTTGGTTGTACTGACCATTAGCCGTGGTTTATCAGGAACTAAGACAGTATCAGTGGAGAAAGGGACAACTTAATATGGAGAACCATGTTTCCATCTTATCATATTTTTGGTACACAGGCATTCAATATCAGTTGATCTACTATCTGTCTGTCTGTGAGTACAGCCAAGTACTTTTAGCGTGGTATAACACTGTCAAAAGCAGCGAGTGCAAGAGCTGAATTTGGGTGTTCTTTTTTTCTTGTCTTTCTTTCACTTCCTCTCCATTTTTCATTATTTTGAAAATGCCTACAGCATTGCTGTGTCACACCACTGGGTACGAGTTATTGCAATAAATGAGACAGCAATTAGCTGCATTCACACTTTACACGCTCGATGACAAGAATATTTGCCTCGTGCTTTTTTTCCCTCATTGGCTGCAGTTTCACAGCTTCACAGAGCAGAAATGCAGTTTCATGTGAAAATGTAGTGTATTAGCAGAGAACCACAGGAGATTTGTCAGCAGTCACAGTTACAATACCTGCGCCAGTGGTGGTGATCAGTTTGGGCTTGCTGCGTGCACCGTCGCCCTTTGTTGTATAGGCTGCCACAGTAACTGAATATGTGGTCTCAGCCTGCAGTTCTGTGATGATCATTTCCTGTAAAGACCCAGGACTTTAGTTGAAGGACACCCACTGGATTATTGCAGATACATGCAAGTACAGAGATATAATGGGATGTGATGTCAGCGTAATCATCAGGAAAGACACAACAGACACATTCTCTCAGCATATACTGAAAACTGAGGCATGCTTCAGTGGAAAAGGATAGTGTTAACAAGCGTTGGTAAAAAAAACAACTTCGCTGAACTTAATTTAAAATAGCTTTATCAGAATCAAACCTTTAAGGTCAGTATTAGTGTTAGTCAAGGATTCCATCCGCAGTTTTAAAGGTAAATATCTTAAGAAGCTGAAATAGCACTCAAGCTTAAAACCTTGAGGTCTTGAACTCCTAATGCACAAAAGACACATGCCATTCATGCAGAGGATGACAGCAGGGGAAAACAAGATTGGACTTTTGTCAAGTTTAACTACTCACATGTTCGGTTGAATCATCATATTCCCACTGATTATGATACAAGAATATGGAGAGAAAAGAGACAAGAAATAAGGCCAGGTACAGACACGACTCACTGGTGAGAAAATACACACACACACAGTTTGTCTGCAACCACCAAATAAACTTGTTATTTGATAGAAATAATTGCGGCAAAAATAGCATTAATTACATGTAGCCTTCTAGATATAAGAGTGCTCAATGTCTGCATCCAGCAGAATTGTAATTAGTGATAAATCAGTTTAATAGCAATTGTTTTACTGAATTCAGTTATTGATATGATATGATGAAAAGGAGCTTTTTTCCACTCCAAATAAAAGACTTTGCTGTAAAGGTGAGAAAGAGAATGCGATACTGTGTGTCTGAGAGAAGAGGTGGCTGGCTGAGGAGGCTGTTGTACCTGGGCATCATCAATCAGGATGTCCTTGATGACTGGCTGTCCTGTGGGCTCCCCATTAACCATCCTGACATAGTGCACCTGGTACCCTCGGATCTGACCGTGCTGCTTGGTGGGCATCGGTGAACGCCAGATCACTTTAATTGATGAGGAGTTGACAGCCTCCACCTCAACTTTACGAGGTGGCCCGCTAGGAACTGGAGGAACACCATGGGATAGAAGAAAAAAGGTCAAAATTATAGAGAACCCCGTCACCCTCTTTTTAAATCTTGTCCAAAATCCGTAGCGCAAAATGCTGCAGTGACCAAAAAAAATCACAAAAGTGCAGCAAACTGCAACAAGCACTGCATGACATCAATATTTCAACAATGGTAAGGGGAAAAAACAACAGCAAAAACAGGTCTGACAACTGACCTAATCTTGAAACATTAAAAATGGGTAGTGGATTTTTAAAACATGGAAAAAAAATGTGTTTTGCCAAAATAGAAAAGTGGAGCCAAAGAGGGGCTTCAAGTGTTTCAAATGCTTGAAGCACTGCAAGAATTTTGGCTATGGTGCGAGGAAAAAAATGAATAAAAAATATGATTTTATCACATGAGGGGAGGAAAAAAAAATGGCCTTCAAAAAATTCTTCCACCTTTTGTTTTTCCCACTGTCCAGAACTTGTCCTTTTGCCAAGTTCCTAAAAAAATGAGTTATACAAAAATGCTGCCGTTCAAAAACACTGCAGAGAATATTTCAAAGTTTCAAAAATGACAGTTGGGATGGAAGTTGGAGGCCTGCAGTTGAAAATGCCATACCATGTGTTGAAATTGAGCAGCGTAGGGGGAAAAAAAAGCCAAAAAAAAAGTGCTTTTGCAAAGTGAATCACAGTTTGTTCGGGTGAAAAAGTGCACAGTCCAAAATGGGCTAAAAGTATCAAGTGGCGACAGTCGTATTAGAAGCAGGCAGAGAGGGTAGAAAAGAAGAGGGAGTTGTAGATATAGGCGAGGTTGTTAGTATTTGACGGGGAAGGTTAAGAGGGGGTGGACTGGATTTGCAGCTGGAGGTTTGTTTTAGCGAAAACATACCATCCTCCTCTGTGCGGATGAGCTGTGGCAGGCTTTCCGGTCCTGCCCCGACATCTGTATGAGCAGTGACCGTCACACGGTACTCTGTCCATTTCTCCAAGTTTTCCAAAAGGTACTGAGAGCTTTCCGGTGGTATGTTGGTGATTTGAAGAGCAGTAGTATTTCCCCCTTCAGTCGCAGCATATTGGATGGTGTACTGCGTTATGATCCCATTTTGTAATTCCACTGGTGGTGGCCGCCAACTTACCAGGACGTTGGTGGAGCTGGGGCTATAGCACTTGACTCCCTGAGGTGGGCCCGAGGGTTCTGGTTGGCGAGTTGGATTTGGTGCAGGTGAAGGGTTTTTTGTTTGGTCAGGCCATTCATTGAGTTGGATTTTTTGTTTTAAAGGAGTTTCAGTTTTTGGTTTGATCGGGGTGATGATGGTAGAATTGACCAAACAAAGGAAAAAAGAAGAGGAAAATAAAATGACACAAATGAGGAAAAAGCACAAGGACTCATGTGGGTAAATAAAACATACTTCAAATCAATGAAACATCACAAATAAAGACGAAACAAAAGGCAAAAACCAACACAAGAGTGTACACGCTGAAGATGAATGGAAGGTGTTGATTGGAAAAAGGACAGCTTTAACATATGTAACCTACCTTTGGCAAGAAAAAAAAATTAAAAAAGGGAAACAAAAGTCACAAATCCTAATAATCTACTTATTAGATCCTTTAAATTCTAAAATAAAAACCTAAAATATTTGAAAGTACTCAAACAATTTAAGATAAACCATTCCAAAATAAATGTAGTAATAACTAAGACAAATTTGGCAAGCAGTTACCATCAATCCAAAAACATAAAGGTTGATGCTTTAACTATTTAAAACAGAAAAATGTTGTATTTGTCACCAACCTTTCCGAAGCCTGTTGGTTTGTGGTAAAAGCCTGATTGTACAACAGAGAACTTCCCAAGGAGACATGACTGATTTATTAGATTCTGATAACATTGGCATGCACTTTTTGATTTACTTCATCATTTACCTCAGAACATACATCTGGGCAGAGTTTGAACTGTCATACCCACCTGATCCCTGCCCTTGTCTTACAGAGACCCCAGATTTATGTCAGATGTGCAAACAGTTCAGTGTTTTTTCACTTATGGTTGGAGGGGAATTCTGTGACTGCAAATCAGAGTGAGTTCAACTGCACTTAATTTAGCTTTTAATAGAATCCAATTTTTCAGTTCTGACCTGTTACATAAATCTGGGGTCTTTTGGGTGGAAATGTCCCTAACTGTAGAGACAATACTTGCTTTGAGCTTTCTATGATATTGTTACTCCACAACTTTCTTTATTCTAATTTGAATTGAGTGTAAACATCAATGCCGAAAAATGGGAAAATCCCAAGTGATTCTTGGCAGTGTAGCTACATAGAAAGCTCAGTTTCAAAAATTCTCTACTCTATTATTTCTGGCCGACATGCAATGTCAAGAGACAAGGCTTCCTTAGATGCCCTTTTATTTATGAAAAACAGTAACGCATATGTGGGCATTTCTATAAATAATTCAAGGCTTTGTCAGTCATTTCAGTCAGGACTGTTTTTGCACAACAAAGGTGGAGAGGGGTAGTTTTTGTAACCTTGTCTCCTGACTTCACAGGAAAGCCTGGCTACGCTGTCCATGCAACCTTTTCAAAGTGAATACTGCATGGTCAGGTAACACTTATTTACTATTTCAAATGTTTACATCTTTCAAATGCATCAACCCCTTTAAAGAAAAACCATATTCGCTTTATCTGTGCTCAGGACCTTCCTGACATTCTTGTCAATTTTGGGGATTTTGCAGCACACGTAAAATTTGGAATGCATTTGAAAATGTGTTCCTTCCCAAATAGTTTAAACTCTGTCAGATAAGGAAGAAGACCTACGTGTCTGTGGAGTTTCTGCCGAGATCTCATTGGTGTAAGCTCCAACTCCATGTTTACTACGGGCAGCCAGCCGGAAAGTATAAGTAGTGAAGGGCTTCAAGTCCTTCAGCAAGTATGTTGTTGTCGGCTCAAAGCTGATACGTTTCTGTGGGGAGAGTTTCATATTGTCAGTTTTTAAATTAAGACAGGGAGTTCCAAATGAAAAAATGAATACAAGTATACTGCCTCCTGATATGAAAATAAAATTCGAAGGTCTACGATTTTGCTGTCAGAAATAAAACAAGGTGTCAGATTATATAAATGAGTTTGACGCTCAATTTAGTACACTTCATAGTGACTGACAAATTACATGGTAAAACCCATTCTTCAGAAGTGTCTGACCAAAGTCTTTCTTTATGTTACAGATTTGTCATACTGTATGAACTACTCCTGATTATACAAACATCAGGGATGCAGCCATAGGGCTGTATTTTTTAGTGTTATGGGGAGACCTTGCAAAATTATTGAGAAATGACACCATATAGTTGCGGTATAAATGTACACATTTCTTTGAACATTTAATGCCCATTATCATGTATAGACAAAATAAAACTACTGGACTGAGTCACTCCTACTTTGGTATTGACTAAGACTTGATAATTAGTGCTATTGGTATTAATAAGTTGGAAGCACAAGACAATGATAATGACACGACATAAAAATAAATGCACAAATACATAACACAATCAAACTACTTATATTTTGTATTGTGTTTGTTACAACAAACTTTTAATGTACTGACTGGCCAAAAAGACACAAGTCAGGAAATAATTACCTCCTCTTTGTCATCCCTCTTCCTGTATATAAGTTCATATCCTGTGATTTGATTTTCCTGTCCGGTCTGTGCCGGGGCGATCCATGAAAGCAAAATACTTGTTTCTGATTTGGCTTCTCCTTTGAAGTCAGTTGGTTGGGAGGGAACTGCAGTGGAAATGAAGGGATGAATTCATTACTCTCTACATCTCGCACTATTCATTATCATTACAGTCATACTTGCACAGATGCCACTTTGTGGTTAGAGGTATTGCTACAAGAACCACATTGTATTTCAGGAGACGCTGTTGTTTCGGACAAACCAGGACAGTGCAGACACACAGTACATGGTTACTTCATGCTGAAAAACTTCTTTTCTAGGCGTTTGAATTTCTTGTTCTTAGTTAACTTTTCAGATACAAAACTATTTTTTCCCACTTGAGAAAGCCAATTGAAGTTTTCCCCAACAGCCTGAAGATGTTCATGTGTTTACAACTGCAAACCACTAATGAGGATCTGTGACTAAAAAAAACCCCATAGCTTCGAAAATGTTTGTGACACTCAGAGTTTAATTGTGGAGTGTGAACATTTGTTAAACCTTGAATTTGTTCAATTATAGATTCTCTGACAAGGAAAATAAAAGAACGCTCACCTCCTGTCTTGGCGATGATTTGAAGGTCTGGGGAAAGAGGTCCGTCGCCTACTGAGGTGTAGGCCAAAACCTTGATGTAGTAGGTCTTATTGGGGATGAGGCCCTGGATGGTGACAAAGTTAGACCCCCGAACTATCTGCTTCTCCCAGAGGTTGACGTGCTGGGTGGAATCCATGGTGTAGTAGACTCGATAGCCCATGATCTGCCCGTTAGCCTCCTCAGGTTCATCCCAGTGGATGACAGCTGTGGTGGTGCTCAGCATGTGACCTCTGACCTGCCTTGGTGCCGTGCTGGGTGCCTGCTCAGCTGTTTTGGCCTCGATGCTCTCACTGGGTGGCCCTCGCCCAATGTTGTTCACCGCCACCACCCGAAACTCGTAGTCTGAGTACGGGCTGAGGCCTCCTACGCTGTATCGAGTGGTGGCTACACCATCAATCTCCTTATACGAGTCCTCTGAGTACTTGGACTTGTGTTGGATGATGTAGTAGGACACTGGTTCAGGATTGCCGGAATCCCAAGTCAATGTTATGCTGGTGGCTGTGCGCTCGGTCACCACAGGAATGCCAGGAGCCTTGGGCAATGCTGTGATGATAATCATTACATAAATATTAAGAGAAATGCAAATACACAGCAAGGTTATACCTCTGTAGAATCATTTATTTCATGTTTTGGGCCTTAGAGACTTTATTTTAATTTGCAGATGGTTGAATTATATTGATTACATTCATTTACCAGCCCATTGCACACGATACTGATATTATACAATATATCCTGAGTCATAAGAGACAAATATGTTGTGTGCTTTCTATTAGGTGGGTGGATAGTCTTGATATTGTTTCATTTTTCTGGTTTACATTTGTTAAAAAAACAAAAGTCGCACATGAACTAATGTTTGAGATTAAAGGCTCGCATACCCCATGCTCAGCAGCGAAGAGTGCTGTTGTTGTTAATCTCAGATTTCCCAGTGTTTATCACTTTAATAATTTAACAGGTAAATTTATTGCTTTAATTCCCCACACTGTGGCACATGGCAAAAGATATCAGGGCAATAGATTGTCTTTATATGCCATCTGAAGTATGCTTCTGGGGGAGCTTGCTGCCAGACTGTTATATTGTGACTAATATCTCTATGTTATGTCTAGGAAAAACAAAGCTGAGTGTGTGTACGTGAGTCTGTCCCTTGTGTGCAGGGCGACGCCAATCTGGGATATCTGTCGGGTACGCTGCTGTGTAGATATGATTACACTCAGATAAGTAGCATGCCTACAGAGGACACCAAACAATACTGTGCTCACTACCTTTCACACCACCCCTCAAGCCCCCTCCTCTTCTACCTCTTGCTAACAGAAAATGGTGAGCTTGTGGCTCTGTAGCTTTTCAGCTGAGAGATAAGCACTTCACTATATTCTCAATCTGGCATCTAATGCACTGAGGCCGGTGCCAGGGCTTGTCTGAAGCTTTAAGGAATCCTCCGCAGATGACTTATCGTGGCAGTGAGAGGTAAATAACTTTCTTTAAAGCACCGCCAGTAGTCTCTGCTTAGATAGTTTACTCCTAATATAAAACTGCAAATTGATATATGTATTTTAACTATATGCAGGATTTTGAGTGGGCTATTTTAAAGTCCACTTTTAGCCTTCATATGTCTATTGTCGGAGCTGCTGAAATTTCAGCCTTTAATGATAAAGAAGGAGCAGCTTTACCTTTCACTGTTATCTGTGCCACAGCCTCTATCACCCCCAGGGTTGACATGGCCACACAGGTGTAATTGGCCGACTGCCGGACGTCTGTGAGCTCCAAGACGTTCCGTCCAATGGGCATGTCGTCCTCTGGTGTCAGGTCCTCAGCACCTAACATCCATTTGACATATGGCATGGGCGAGCCCACTGCCACACACGTGATATTGACACTGCCGCCTGGCATGATCTCATTGTCTGTAGGTGGAATGGAGAATCGCGGTGGCACCCGGCGTACTGAAAAGAAAAAAAACATGGTGTGAAAACCTAGCAGAAAATGGAGCAGCCCAATACATTTATAGAAAAAAATGTTCTGAATTCTCCTTGAATGTTGCCAAAGAAAACAGACTGATTGTTTAACACTTAGACATTATACAATAACAACATAAGGATGATGTTAAAGGTTTAATTAAAGCACAGAAATTCAATCTGTGTGATAATTTATGATTGTTTGATGAAGGTTAAGTAAACACATTTGATCCAAGAGATTTCAATGGTGAATGGGTTAACACCAACATGAGCCATGCACAAAACGTTCTCAACATCAGTACAGATATACAGAACTGCACAGCGTACTGGAGAGTTGACAGCACTCCACAGTTGTATGCAAAGAAACAACTTCAAGGCTGCGCACTTCCAGCTGATGTGAGATAATGTGCCGCATCACATCCTCACATCACACAAACAATAATGCTCCTTAGAAGTCACACACGCTCTGCACTTTTCAGGCACAATCCAAAGTAGAAACTAGGGCTGTCAAATGTTATGCATTTACACCTTGGATCAACTTTAGAGTGATAACACAGTCACCCTTAACATGTTTCCCTGTCCTACCTTTTTACTCTTAAAATTGCCTGTAGACTTTAGAACTCTGCCTGATAGCTCAGAGGATGAAAGTAAAGTTATGCATACTTTCTTTGTGCCGGTGAATTCAATGACGAATGAGAGGTCTTTAGCTTATCACAAGAGGACCAATTATGTTGGCGCTTAAAGCATTAACGTGTCTCGCTACACTACGTTCTATGATTGTTCAAATCAGTCCGGGCCCGTGAATGAATCAAAATCAAGAACATTAACCGATGCTAATTCAAATTATTTCAACGGGACTGCAGGCCTCAGTACAGTTTCAGATAATGGGCTGAGAGAGCTTATTCAGATTGAAAGTTCTGAGATGTAACTTTACCTTTACCCAGGAACATGTGGCAAATGTCAAGCACCTAAACAAGCCACATCTTTATAAAAAAGGAGCAGATAAGATGCTTGAAGTATATATACAGTACAATATAATCACTGAAAGAAGCTTTTCAGCTGTGTAAAGTGTGTAGGATTAAGGGGAATCTGTTGGCAGCAATGGAATATGATAATTATGTTTTCCTGAGTGTATAATCACCTGGACCCACAAATCGTTGTTTTAGCTTAGAATGAGCCCTTAACTAGCAAAATTGTAACCTAAAATAATTGTTTAATAGTCTAGTCTTTGCTTTAACCCCGAGATTAAACTTACAGGACACCTCATGGCCTAACTTCAGACAAAGATGATTTTTTATTTATTTATTTTATATAGATTTTTCCTCTTTGTATTGCTGCTGGCAAGCCTGCAGCCACGACTGGACTTCCTTGCAGATTTTTAAATGACTTTTACCTGACTGCTGACAAACTCTCAAAGTGACCATTAAGACGTTATACTGGAAAATATGTACATATAAATAGTGCTAAAAAAAATATATATATATATATATGTATATATATATATATATATATATATATACATATATATATATGTATTTGTATTTGTACCAAATTGTATCAAACAACAAATATCCATCTAGTCATATGGGGTTTCTGTATTTTGATGTCAATACAGTGTTTTGCATCAATAGCTGACCCCATGGGCTTACAAGGCAGACTCTTAATTTCCATGTACATTGGTGTGAGACCAAATATACAAATTATAGGAAAACATGGATAGTATATTTCTCTTCTCTTTATTTCTCCTTCATACTTGATATGCATCATATAAACTGACCTCATGTGTGTAATATTCAGTCCAGTTTGCCTGATTTTCCAATCTTTACAAATAAAACTAGCCCATATTTTGCCATCATGCCCAACTTTTCGTTTTCCTCAAACCAAAATCATTCAGGAAGTGGTGCATACAGCTTATCATATAAAGTTTGAACATGCACTTAGAGCACTGGCTGAGACAGTCGCAGGGCTCACCGCAATTTTCGCTGTGCATCGTGCAAAACCACACCTATACAGGTGGAATACCAACTTTTGGGTTGGGTTAGGGTTAATGTTAGGGTCTGCCATGTTACACGGCCATGTTCCTAGAGTAGCCCAGAATGGACAAACCAAACACTGGCACTAGCGAGGGCCTTTGTTTTTACATTACCTTGGAAAGGGAGAATTGAGTTGAGGGGTGTTCAGTTTGTTGTAATCTGCAACCTCATCTCTAGATGCCACTACACACTGCTCCTTTAAAAATGTTTTCACAATTTATGTAGAGTACACAAAGTAATCATTTTGTTACATTAACACAGATGCAGGAAACTATGGTCAGATGTGTTTCTTAGTGCTGAGTCTTAGTTAACCAAGGTTTGTGTTATATAAGTTTTCTTGTGATTCATAAGTTTTGCTGATGCTAAACAATTTCAAAATATAATCCAATGTGATTCTACAGCACTGTTGATATTAATCTGGATTTAAAAAAAAAAACAAAACAAAAAAAACCCATATCATTTGACAGCTCTAGCAGATACACATTTTCCCAATTTTTTTTTCCAAATAAATAAATAAAAAGCTAAAACTTCAAAGAAAAGGTTACACTTTAAAGTTAACTTAAATGTATAACATTCATAATGCACACGGACGGCTTCAAGGCCTTTTGGAGGGGAGCAAGAGTCCGTCATGCATACAAGAACAATACGTGACTTTGTGAGGCAACCATGTAAGGGAGTCAAGGGGAAGAGGGCTGCGGGGGCAAAATAAGTAGTAAAGGAAGACGTGGTGGCACAGGGTGTGATGGAAGGGTTAGTCTGGTAGCACTACATTGTTGTAAATGTGGCTTGCTCAAGGTCCTGGGTGAATTAAGAAACACTTAGAGGAAGGCAACAACATCTTAGGACAAAGGGTAAATGAATGGACATAATAAAAAAGACAATATATTATTCCTCCTCAGGGTTTACTGGGGAGGATTTGTATACAAAAATATTTAAATCCAGATCATGTGGATAACTAAGGGGTTTAGGCATAAGGGAAACACACCAGGTAGTGCTGTTAAACATTTAGGACTGAAATTAAAAGTAAAGTCAGTGTTACTGCTGATGGTATTTGAAGTAGATCACTGTTAGCTTGGGTTAGATCTCGTATTATGTTCTGTAGTGAACCTTAAAGAAAGCTGTTAAGAAATATGTCACCTTTAAGTGTCTGAATACTTATATTTATTGCCCGTTAATAGACCCTGCTTTGTAAACAACCTCTATAGTCATTCCTGTGACTGTAAACGAGGTAGATGTGCAGGTATATTTGACTGCAACATAGGCACGCGCTTCCTGCTGCCTGCTACTAATCCACCAAGCCCATTCTGTTGAGCACACTGCAGCTCTCCAGAGAGGAAATCTAGGGGAACTGCTTGCATTATTAAATACAACGTTTCTCTCACTCAATATTTAATTAATATCCAATTGGATCATGCTCCCCACAGACATAATATTATCCCGCTCATTTGAATATCATTACATTTGTCAAGTCTCATGGATAACGCTCTAAATACATCATTCTTTGGCGACTTCCTGCGCGGAAACATCCTCGTCAGAGGAAGTGTATAATCTCTGAGGGCAAGGTTGTTTTTACAGCTTGGCGCTTGACTTTAGTGCCAATTACAACAAAGGATGGATTTTGCTTTAACATATTTTTATCTCGGAGAAACTTCAATTGGAGAGAGCACCACAGGGAAAATTTGAGTGTAGTGATGCTTAAATGGCTCTACGGAGAGAAAGATTCAGCGCTCATATGGAGCAGCTCTGCATCTATGTAAAACAGCAGCTATTAGTTTCAGGAGCCCATAGAAATCAAGGACATTGTTCCCACTGACATTATGTGTGAAATTACTTGTTTTTGTAACATAATTTATGTATTCATTTCTTCCCCCTCTTATCCCATCAACCTGCTCTGTAGTCATCAGAGAAACCAAGCAGGAACACTGACAGGGAAAGGGTTTGGGCGAGGGCTGGGGAAAAGGGAATGACTAGCTCAAGCGTAGGAGGCGACCATGCAAATAAACCCTTGGACAGATGCAAATATCGTCCCGACCACCCCACCTCAAGGATGCAAACATGCACCACCTGTTGGACAATCAAGCACTCTGACAAGGACTAGGGGCATTCTCAATGGGAGCATGAACATTGAATGAGCGAAAAGAGTAAAAGAAAAATTGATATCGATAGAAGTTTAAAAAAAAGAGAGAGATTGTCTTTGTGGCAAACAAATGAATGTATTTCTGTTTTGTGTGTTGTGTTCAAAAAGTAAAAACACACCAACCTTCTCGCAGCTCTGAGGGATGTAGGAAATTTGATGCAGAACAAAATGAAATAAGGGAAGGAGAAAAACAAGGGAAACACAGAGAGTAAAAAGGCCATGTTTTAGGTGTTCAAATGCTACTTAAACAATTCGAAGGACCTTCTGTCTCCACGGTGCGGGGGAGTCCCTTGTATCTCCCTGATACCCAGATTACAAAACGAAAGTCTGACCTGGCTGAGCTCAAACACTTTGAATAAAAAAGAGTGTTTACTTTGATACAAACTCTGCCCGAGCCATATGGTTAGCTTTTATTTAGATTATAATGAATGCTCTAATATATAATATGTATAATGAGACTTGGGCACTGGATGGTATTTGCTGATTAGAAAAGCTAACCATAGGACTCAATAACATTGTAAATTGGCTATGAAAATTACAAAAAGAATATTTATCTGATACAAATATGTGTATTTTTAATTAAGAATTAGAATTTAAGAATTTAAATAAGACAATACTTGACAAAACTGTAAGTTAAACAGTGGGTTTTGTACATAAAAGCAAATGAAGCCGTGACTGCTGTGTCCATATAAAAGTGAGAAGTGGTAATATTGTGACTTTAAAAGACTAAAAGATCTTAACCTCTATTAAAAAAAAGATTACTAACAACCAAAAACTGTGACTATGTTTTTACTATTTTATTTTTACAAAGAGTAGGATTATGAAATACCCTTGATATTAGAATTATTTTATCCCAGTTTTAGCCCTTGAAAATTTTAAATTGAATTTAATTGTCATTAAAACTAGTGAGATTAAAGGCGTCCTTCCAATGTTGATCAATAGGGAGAAAAAAGGCCAGAGAGGATTTGTTCACTGCCGGGGAAAGAGTTGGGACTGATGAAGGAGGGCCGGTCGCCCTTTACCACCTCCGACAGTCAGGTTTGAAAGGCAATTAGTAGATAAACACAGCAAGCAGTCTACTCATTGGTGTTAGACTCAGGATTATCAACAGAAAGGACCAGAAACACATAACAGAGCAGATACTGTAGGTTCAAATCAGTGCAGGTAAGTCAAGTGCAAAAAAAAAAAACCAACGTAAAAAAAAACAAACAAAACATCAAAAACAAAACATACTTACAATGGCCTCACAGGAAATGGCCCCTGCAGACTTTATTGGCTGATTTAAAGGTTCCTCATAAATTTTAAAGAGAAAGTTAACATAATGTTTGACAGGAGCATGCCAGTGTCGTCAACACATGTTTCCTACCTCTGACATAAAGATTCGCTGGGGCAGAGTAGCGGGTTCCATCGTTGTTGGTCGCCACACATTCATACTTCCCCTGGTCAGACTCTTCGCTCTGCTCTATCTGGAGGGCTCCTGGTTGGGAATAGCAAACGAGGTAGCGAGGTATGTTTGGTTAAAATGATGTTGATCGCATCCAGTTCACTTTAAGCAAAAAAGCAAAAAAGAAAAAGAAGTGTTTGACCTCAAGGAGGCCAACATCAGCCACCTTCATTTCTAGTTATGCTTTGTCCTTTCAAGCCTCAGACAGTTTGAGGAAAGTTGTAATTAAACAAGATCCAATAAACTGCACGGATGAAATGCTATGTTCTGCATCTGTTACTATATACTCTATGTTTTAAAGTTTATCCCCCATCATTATCACAGCCTGATCCTCTGGCTGAGGACTGTGTTATCCTACATTAGGTGAGGGATAGCTGCAAATGGTAATCATGCAAGACATTGCAATACAAGTATATTGTTCCACTTAACAGGGCTAAAGTAACAACAAGGGAAAGGAAAATAACACATTGTCAACAAAATCCAAAAGAAATAAAAGGAAAATCACCTAAGTTATCTTCTGTCTATAAAACATTTACCTTGTTGGTGACTTCTTTAGAGAAAAAGCCTGATTACTTATAAGGCTATAGGGTTTTAAAAGACACTCATCCTAACGCCAATGTCCAAAAAATGTCATAATTTCACTTTGAAGAATAGGGGCAAGCCCTTCAATATACAACATGTCACTGGACTGGTCAATATGGGGATGAGTGATACTGCTTCAGGGAAACATGGATCAAACAAAAGAGGTTTACAGTATAAGAAAGCAGCATAACAAGGGAGGACAATTGAAAGAAAGAAATTTAGGTATGAATTTTAGCATATTCAATCACAGATCGAGCGTAACATTCATCTAACTGAATAATTTGGGACTTCATCTAGGTGAAGTAGCTTTCAAAAAATGCAGCCCATACAAAAAAATTGAAAAATGCTGCTCATATATTTGGAAAAATATTAATTGAAGTATTATGTAAGGCAAAACCAACATATAACCCTCTGTAACAAAAGTTTTGACATGCAAATCTTGACAAGAAATGTATGTCGGCACAACTTACAACCTTCTGACAACCCTTAGCTGAAAAATAAAATGCAATTGTATTAGAAGACAAAATTCAAAATATCGACCTGAGCCGACAAGAAGGCAACCAACCACTGCTTTTAGCTTGTGAAAGCTACAAAAGACACCCATAAAAATCCACCAATGGGATCAGCAGTGTGGTGTCACATGACCCAGGGAAAAATGGCTTTATGCATCAACAACTCTCCAGCTTCATGTCACACGGCAAAAATGAGCCAATCAGGTCCTCGCCAGACTCTACTGTTTGCCTTCCCCAAACCCTGAAGAAAAAAAAGTCAAAAAGTAAAATAGTCTCCAAACCCAAGAAAAGTAAGAAAAATAGGTGAAAGAGAAAAAAAGCACCGTAGAAACTTTATCAAAAAAGTGGTTGTTTGGGCTTTTTTGTAGAGGTACAGGAGAGGAAAGCAAATAGAAGAAATGGAAAAAAATAGTTTGCAAAGATAGAAAGAATTCTTTGGGAGAAAAAAGCAGAGGAGAGGCAATGTTGTCTTCAGCATGCCTGCGTGATTCCACAGCATCTGTGCATATTTTTTAGTGCTGAACAAGAACAGCTAAGGGGGAAAAAATGCTTGGTTGTTTTAGTTGGACAAAAAGAGGGACACATGATTCGCTATGGCCAAAAAGAAAACAAAAATGAACGGAAAAAATATAGTTTAAAAAAATAATTGTCATTGGATATGCTTATTTGAGCCAGGGCAAGCATATCGCAACTGAGCTAAACAGGCTCTTGAAACCAGAATACAAAGGAGTAAATAAAGCATAGACAAAAAAAAATGGAGTACAAATTTAGTCAACGAAACAGGACAAATAAGAAGGAAGGTCCATATGAACGTAATGGGATTTGGTCTTGGTAAACAGGACAAAAATGGAGGTGATTCAAGTGAATGGATGGGTTGACAGCAAGAATGAATTTGTATTATTTTCATTCTGTGAACGTCAGTTCAGCACTCTTACCTCTTATTGGTGTACCACCTGGGTGGATAATATGAATGCAAATAAGATTAGAAAGAAGAAGCATTAGTACGAGTAGATAGAGGCTGGGCGCTTTGGAAGAAGAATCAAATTAGATTTAACAGGGTACGTAAATAAAGGTACTAGAGGAAAGAGAAAGGAGAGAGAGAGAGAATAAGAACTTTTCTGTACTCTACTGGCAAAGAAAGACAGGATTCATCATAGAAAAATCATAGGTCAGAGAGAAGAACTTGTACATTGATGTACCACGGGGAGGTGCCATTTTGGAAGTGGCAATGGCTTCTGAGGACCATCTACTGAGGGGAAAGACTTTGTGGACTTTGTGTGTGAGATTGAGAGCAGACATATTTAAACAATTTGAGATCCCTTTGCTTCACCTGAGCTAAGCAGAACTGGACACCTCCCTAGAATTCTTGAAATTTACATACCCACTATGCTGGTATTGAAAGAATAAATAAGTGAGTAAGTGGTGGTCAGTGAGTGAGTAACATACATGTGAGGAGAGGTCATTACCCAGGTCAGTATATGACAAAACTAAGATAAGGTTTGGTGATTATAATCTCTAGATAAAGGTGATACTACTGTATATAGCTGGCAGTGGTGGGACACTTGAACACCGTGGGGGTGAGGGAAAAGTGTATGTGCCTCTAGTAGTAGCCCTGCCACTAAACTATCTGTTAGTAAAATGCATGCCATGCATTTTAATAGTTGTTGGAAACATGGAAATTAGTGGGGGGTGATGTGTGCTTTAGAGCTAAGCACTTACCAAAGGATTCTGTAGATTTAAAAATATAGAGAGAAGAAAGACAGCATAAGAATATGATTATATTCTTTAAGTAAGTTTAGTTAACAAAGGTTTCGTTAATGCTTGATCAACTACGTGAATCAAAGTCGCACATTAGAAATGAGGGTTAATTCTACACAGTTCTGTTGAAAACAAGTCAGCAGCAGGTAAGTAAGGTTAACAAGACGGTTTAACAAAGGACAGCTGTGAAATCTGTGAAGACAGGTGGTCAAACATACAAGACTTAAAATTTACAAGTAGTTGCGCTAATGCGTTGTCGTTAGCTGGCACATAAACAACCTGATCTCACAGAAATACGTGAAATGACCACGACCTCTTAACACCGCATTCCGTGGTGGCAGCACGTAATGGGTTGAAATTACGTGCCGGTACCACGGAAACAATGCCAATGTAAAGTCAATTAGGATCCTCTCCCGTGGTGGACACACGGATTCCCTGATTCAATCACGTCACGTCAACCTCGTTTTCCTCAATGATATCTTTAACATTCCTGTATACACACAAAAACGCGGAAGTGTCCTTGATAACTCAACAATATGACAGGTTAATGTCAAGGCCATAAAATAAAATAAATGTATTTTGCCAGCTTTTGATAGCGTAGGGCTTTAAGAGCATTGTTCTGTGGGTGGATGGGGCGCGTTCCACTACTGTTTAGTAGCTACTGTCTGCGGGCTTCATTCCATTTCTGATTGTCTTCCGTCTGCCATAACCGAATCCAAACGTCACTAATAAATAAATAAATAAGAAGAAAAAAATAAGGCTGAGCACAGAAGAACCAGAGAGGAAACACCATCACATGGAGCCGTCCGCCCCCGGCCACCCTCCACTCCACCAGGGGAGAGCAGACCCCAAACCAGCGCCACAGAACTGTTATAGAGAGCTCTTGACCTCAACTATCATGTGAGTGTAGTCAACAACTGTGGGTGCTATCAGATATGGGTAAAATATGGATAAAATTAATTTTCACCCATTTAGAAATTAGATATTTAAAATCTGATTACACAAGTGTGTTTACCATCCCCTTAAAGTCCACAGTGTACACTCAATTCAGTATTTACAACTTCCAAATCTAGGAAAAACACTTATATTTAAAAAAAAAAACTACAATTCCCTAGGACCGCGCCATGCAGCTTGATACATATCAGCAACATAGTTGTAATTCTTCTGATTTGCAAAGTAGGGCTCTAAATAGGGTTGAAAAAAAGATATATCTATCCAATATATCTAATATCTAATAAAGCCGAACTAGTAAACACACTGCACCTAGATGAACTATGTTAAAAAAAAGTAAGGATGATGGCTAATTTTTGATATTTTAGCTAATACGCTCGAAATTGCATTTTTAGGACGGTAGGTTTTTGCGGCTTGTAAAATAGAGTTGTAAAATAGGGTCTTAAAAAGGTACATCTACTGAATATATCTAATATTTAGTAAAGCCGAACTAGCAATGACACTGCACCTAGATGAACTAATGTTAAGTAAAAAAGTAAGGATGTTGGCTAATTTCAGATATTTTAGATAGTATTCTCGAAACGGCGTTTTTGGGACGGTACGTTTTTTTTGCGGCTTGTTAGAGTCGTAAAAAGATACATCTACTGAATATATCAAATGTCTAGTAAAGCCGAACTAGTAATGACACTGCACCTAGATGAAATATGTTAAGAAGAAGGATGATGGTTCATTTCAGATATTTTAGCAAGTTCTCTAGAAATGGCGTTTTTGGGACTGAATATTTGAATATATCAAATATCTAGTACAGCCAAACTATCATGTTATTATTATTATTATTATTATTATTATTGGTGAGAAATTATAACAGAGGGATATATTTGCCGTTTTAATATCAAGAATCACTTTCGTGTTTTTGTGTGTATATAGGACGTTATTGAATCAGGGAATTCGTGTGTCAACCACGACAAAGGATCCTAATTGACTTTACATTGGCATTGTTTCCGTGGTACCGGCACATAATTTCAACCCATTACGTGCTGTCACCACAGAGTGCAATGTTAAGAGGTCATGGTCATTTCACGTATTTCTATGAGATCAGGTTGCACATAAAGCTGCAAGCTGTGTCAACTTTTTGGAAAGTAGAATAATCTCTTTGTATTAAGATACTGAAATCAAACTTGGGGTACTCAGGCGAATGGGAATATTAGGGTATGTCGCAGGCAAATAAAAACAAAGCTGGCATCTACACATTAAAGCAAGGGCTGTAAATCCAAAGAATCAAGGGGTGAGGGAAAAGCCTTATGAAGTTTTACGCACTACTGTGGCTAATTAGTGTCCAGAAACAGGTGTATTTCTTTAACCTAAAGATGCTTATGCTTATGCTTATACAAAGCAAATATTTATTCAGAGGAGGTTAAAGGATCCCTCTTTTGGAAGTAAAATTTCAACAAATGCACAAGGACGATGATTAATTTGCTATTCTACATGTTTTCCTATTTTAAAGTCATGTGCACTCGTTAGCAGATTCTGGATGAAGCCGAATGTTGAATATTAATTGTTTAAAAAAAAAAGGCATAAGAAATGAAGAGAATGGATCCAAAGGAAAAAATACTGCACCAATGCAGTGGAAAGGAAATCAACACAAAACAGCAAAAGAATTCATTGTAAAAAGTCACAGCAGTGAGCAATGAGGGCAGAAGTTAGGGCAGAAGCCAGCAAAACACAGAGGGGGAACAATCCCAACAGCCCATGACAACACTGGAAGACAAAGGGAGACACACATACAGACAGCACACACCGGGGCGTACAGAGAGTAGAGGACAGGAAGTAGTAGAAACAATGCCATTACCTACAAAATTAAAAGCCAAATGAGAAGTTAAATTATGGGAGGAAGAAGAGGATGAAAGAACAGAGGAGACAACAGGGGGAGCAGATCAGATAGAAGGCAACAAGAAAGAAGACTCCCTGTTTTCGTAATTAAGTTTTCAGCAGAGGAAACCTACCTGATCTGAGCTGCTTAATGCGCCCATTGTTGTTGGTGGTGTTGACAGGGAGGAAGTCTTTAAACCAGGAGATGTCTGGATCGGGGTTGCCGCTGGCGGCACAGAGCATGGTGGCAGTGCGTGTTCGCTCCACCACTTTCAACTGTGGGCCCATGTCTATGGTGGGGAAACCAGGGGGCAGCTGGTCCTCTGGAAAAAGATGAGAGACATTGTAGCAGAGGTCAGATTCAAAGAGTCAGTGTTCCTCCTCAAACCATGTGCAGAGCTAATGAGGAGGGAGAGCCAGTGGGAGTCATAGTCATGAGCCTGCAGAGCAGCAGAATGAGCGACAGATCTATCTGCAATTGTTGGTCATGTGTCGTGTGTAGTTACAAAGAGACAGTAGAGGAGCAAGATAGAAGATGCTTTTTTTTGTTACAGTGTTAACTCTGTAAGTAAAACATTAATTTTTTCTAAAGTCATGACATTTCCAAACTGTTTTCCCTACCCATAATTGGTATTGACAAGGACACAAAATGAACAAAGCGTGAAAATGGACGACAGCACAGTTTCATTTCCAAGCAATTAAAAGGAAAGTTCAGGGGTATTTGGGGAAATAAACATAATCACATTCTTGCTCAGAGTTAGATGAGAAGATAAATACCACTCTCGTATCTGTCTGTTTAATTTGAAGCTGCAGCTTTTTTCATACATGTTCACATTCTATGGATCATTTTGTCACATAGATTCTCTGGATTGTAAGTTTATTATGTTCAGTTGCTCTTCCCGAGGTTTTTCCTTATCTGTTACAAGGGTCTAAGGACAGAGGGTGTCGTCTACTGTGCTAGATGTCGACCGATAGTGGATTTTTAAAGGCCGATAAAATGATAGTTTGTAAAAGGCGATAGCTGATTAATTGGCTGATATCACTTTGCTTTGTTCAAGCACGCTAGCACTGGACCCTCTGTTGAAGTTCAGCCAAAAAATCATGAAGAACAATACACTTTGACAAACTCACACGGCAGAGCGGACCTGCTTTCTCTGGACCTTTACCCACTGATCAGCTCCTTTTTGCTCCATTTAACACAACCCTCCCCTCTTCAGCTCCGGGTGAGGATGTACTGGTGGAAGCTACACAGCCATCAGCTACTACTAGAGCCAAGTTCTGCCAATAATAGTTTGTGAAGCGTCTTATTGGCACCGATTAATCGGCCAAATCGATAATTTTGTCAACCTCTATACTGTGCACTACAGATTTTGATTTGTGATATTGGGCTATGTAAATATAATTGACTAATTGAGCTAGGGGTCACCAAAAAAGAATCTTTTGTAGTGTTTTTCTTTAGATAACAGAGAGGAAGAAAGTATAGCTACCCTGGCTAAACATGCATTCAGGTGAGGTGGGGCTTTGAAGTTCTTTGATGGTGACAGGTGGCTTTGCTGTGTTGAATAAGCTGTCTTGTTCCTGCCTGTGTCTCAACTTACCGACTGAACAAGGCGGGCTACATCTTGCTGCCGTTTGAGATGTGAGGAGAAGATAACTCACGTTGCTCCTTGCTCCAAACATGTTCTTTTAGCAAAACAAAGGGAATCAAAGCCAAGAGCAGCTTTGTCTGAAGCTCACGGCTCCAAACAGGAAGTATTTTCAGCTCGCAGCAAGTGATGATCTTTGAGAGGGCGCAGAGTGGAATTTTCCATATGCCACGAGATCTCCGTATGCAGAATGTCTGCCTCTCCGCAAAGTTAGCTGAGTGTAAATCTGCAAAACAAGACCTGCTTATTCTGAATGCCAATGAGGTTTATGTGCACCTTTAAGTTTTCCTTTCCCCGCTGTGATATGGCTAATTAGTGTCTTCCGCTGCTCTCGTAAACGGCACCTTTTTGGAAACACTTTCTTCATTAAATTTTCATGAGGAGACATCAGTCTGGAAACAGCTTTGAGATGCCATAGCCTGCACACAGCCAAACGACAATCATGGCCGCCTTCCAACAATGCTTTTGGGTATCTGGCATGAGAAACCACCTCGATGGATAAATCTTCTCAGAAATAGACTGTATTACAAATGAGTGACTTCAGACTGAACTGCAAAACTTTCCGATGCAACTCTGTGTCCCTGTCTGAACTGACATATGTTTTGTTAGTGATTGAGGGGTGTTTTTTCCTTGCATGTTCTAATGGGCCAATCGCAAAGCAGCATTCTCTTAAGACTTCTCAAACTGGTTTTAATGGATTACTGTCCTCTATAATGTGAATACCGGTCATTTTCTTGGCAGTTGTGCACTGTTAGTTATACTGGGAATCTTGGCCCATGCATCCTCATACACTATGGTTTATCACTGTGTGTCCTTGACATGGTGTGCAATATATATATGTTATCTTTATCCCTTTCAGTATCCATTAAGGTAATGAGAGCTGCCCCGGCTACACTCTTGTTAAAAGTTTGTGGGCATCTGGCACTGTGTTTGCTTGTTGTTTGCACAAAATTGATGTGCTGCTCATTAAAACAATAACCACTTAGTCAATTCACCTCAGTCACACAGTGGCCATATTTAGTTAACATCGTAGTTAAAGTAGGAGAGTGGACAGAACTGATGCCAGGATAACAAAAATTCAGAAATTCCCCAAATGTTCTCTTTTTTATTCTGTCAGCTTGTTTTTGCCAAGTTTGTATCTGTTTTACAGTCATTAACTGTGATTGCATGGTTATGGATGGTGTGTTCTATTAATTTTAGGTGTTAATGTGATAGGCGTCAAGAACTCTATTAGCTATTAGCTGTGTTTCTAATTTGCAATGACATAAACACAGGAAATAAAACTGCACTACATTAGGTACTGTGATCGTCATTCATAGAACAATTTCTCGTACATTTAAAAATATTCACACATACAGTATTTAAATTTAGTGCCTTCTCCAGAGGGAACAAAAGCAACAGAAAGAAGGTTGGTCATAACAACGCATCTTCTCTAAAAGCACCACATTAACTATCAAGCAACAGGGAAAAGTCTAATCTGAAAAACTGCGCTGCAGTGCTCATTCAAATGGAGAAAGACATGGAGGAGGGGGAAAGGAATTAATTGTACAAGGTAGCTCCTGTCCAAGCTCCCTTCAGCCTGTTCAAGGTCGAACAGACAATTAGTCGATTCTACAGTGAGTCAAAAGTATACCTGATCAAACACAATAGCCAGAAGCAAGCCTCGGAGCATGGATGCGTGTTGAATATAGTAATTGGATGTGACAATCCATGCGAACTAAAAAGCAACTCCTGTGAAATTGCAATGTATTCTCAAACAAAGTGCTCAAGAGATCATAATTTAGCTGTCCTTTAAGAAGTCAGAATTGTTCTAGCGCTGCAGTGTGCGATGTCCCTGGTTATTCAGCTCTAAGGAGCAAAGAAGAGGGTGTAGGGTTCGTTTTAAATTGTAAATGATGCAGCTTGTGTCAATATGATAGGTTTTCAAAATCAGGATCCTGCAGTAAAACCGTAGTTTGATTTAAACGATTAATTAGCTGCAGCGTGGCTTACTGAAATCATGAAAACATATAAAAAAAGAAGCTGGGTCAGGCATACAAAGGGCATTTTCACCAAGCCCATCTTCCCTGTCCTATAGAATGTGTGTGTTACATGATGCTAGCCCGTAACTCCAGTGCAGGCAGCTGATATGACTCCAGGCAGTGCATTTAAAATTAATGATCTGTTACAAAGGTTTCTGGCCTTCTCAATGCATTCTTGCTCAGCCCAGAAATGTATTTTACAGCTGCTTTGTGCACTCATGCTCATCTAGAACGGCCACAAAGTCATGACATCAACTGTGAGGTATCTAAAAACTTTTCTTGCATAGGACTTTAGATTAAGATAAAAAAAGAAAGGAATAATAAACAAGAGTACTTTGACGTTCTCAATCTCCTTGCAGCTCTCAGCTATACCCTCATTTACTTCCCAAAGAGAATTACCATTGTGATAATAAATAAAGGGAGGGAAATTGAACACATTTGCTAGCTTGTGCTGTGATTAACAGCTCACGTCAACAGAGCTGCTGCAGCATTTCCCTTACAAGGCAAAGAGACCAGAATGAAATCAGATTAATCACTATGTAATTTGAGCCACGGCGTGTTTGTTGTACGTTTTTGGAGAAGTTGGGTTATTGACAATGTGTTAAAAGTAAAGAATGAAATAATTAATCAACCAGGAGCCAAGCGGCTGGTAGTTTTTCCCATGTGCTATGTTTGCAGTTCCGCTAACAGTCAGGAGGTTGGTTTTCGACTTGTGGTTACATAAATTATCAGCAAGGAGCTACTTCATTACCCCTTTAGGAACCCTGAGCTGCATCCTGATAGGAGTGGAAATTGGACAAGTTTGATTTGCTTGTAGTGCATTTGTTTTTGAATGTGTGTTTTGGGGATAATATACTATGTGCTGTGAACTGAACATACAGCCTTAAGCTAGCTTGTACAATATATGAAAGTCAAAGCTGAAAGGTGAAAATATCAGAGAAAAAAAAAGGTTTTTACAGAGTTTCCTGCTTCCTTCTTCTACCTCGCTGAGAGCTGCAATCTCAAGGACAGCCTAAGACAAGGGCAGTTTCTGCTTTACAGACCCATACTGTATATTCAACAATGGATCTACACACTAAATGAGATGGAAGGGAGAGAAATGCTGAAGTCACCTTCTAGAGAAGTGCTGAGCACTGGTGCTTGATATAAAAAGACTCCCAATGACAATTTGCACACATTAGCCACTGCCAGGCTATCAGACCATATGAGTGTGCGGTGCCAAGTATGGGAGGAGTATAAAAAGGACATTGGCTCAAAAAGTACCTCAGTGAGCAGATTTCTGCTGAAGACATAAGGCCACTGGACATAAACTCAACCCATTAGCAGATTATATCTATTGATCACTCATACAAAATACGAGCGCACGTGAAATCACATTTTCCTCGTATGAAAACAGCGGCCTTTTTTCTGAAATGGTGCTCGAGTGCAGCATAAATTCAGCACAATGTGTCACCATATTGCAGTCGGTGCCAAAACACACACACTCGCAGCCTCAGCTCAAAGTAAACTTCTTACCTGCTGTGGTGTAGTGGCTTGAGTGACAAACTCAAGTAATATCCTCCTTGTTTAGGCTCTAATTAAATAAGCCTAATTGAGTCTCAACAGATAAAGGTACCATTCAAATGTGATCTGTTACTGTTTACATGTTTGCTCAGTTAGCGCTTCACCAAGGCACTTGTGTGTATGTGCAGTCGGAGGTGATGTTTACAAGGTATTACAAGACTAATGCAGTTACATCTATGGAGTGGAATTCATTAAAAAGATAGTGGAAGCAGACAGTAAAACTAAGGCCAGGATGTTTGCTTGCGCTTATCTGCTAAGATGTTGACAGCTGTGGGAAACTGGCTCCAGAAAACCAAATTAAAAGCATGTTCTTCTCTCCTGCATAACACCTGCAGTGCACCTGCCACTGCATACAGTGGGCGCCGTTTTTTATTTGGTGAATGATGGACTATTCACAGAGCACAGGTTTTGAATGAAGCAATTACTGTACCCAGTGGGTTGGTGTTGCCAAATATTAATAGACTGCTAATATTGCATGTGCTTAAGCTTGTAGGTTTAAAGCTTTAACTGGAGTAGGTTTGGCATTGTATTGTAAATGATGATTAGCATTAAAATGCAATGCAACATTAGCATAAAAATGTTTAGAAAACTGTAAATCTGACCTTTCAGTCGAATTAAGTGAGATGTTTTTTATGTCACTGAAATCATATTTAGCAGCAACATTACTGAATGAGTACAAAGGAATTTAAGAGGAAAATAAACCTTTGTTGCACTGGACGTTCCAAGTGAAGCACTATAAAAACATAAACCTTTCCGGTCACATTCTGGCTTTTGTTCCGTGGTTGCTGCGCAAGGATTGGATTTGGTCCGACCCTTTTCTTCCCAGGCGGAACAAGACTTTTCACCCCGCAGTTGAGGTTATTCTTCAGGGAAAATCACTGCAGGCCATAATAAGATATATTTGTTGGATGTATTTGAGTGGATACAATCTCCTCAAAGGGGCTGTCACAGGTCACTTGCTGTGGCAGCGCGGTGGAGAAAAGTGTGTGTCAAGACGTATTGTTGTTTGAGGATCTCTCCTCGCCAAAAGATGCTGGATTATGGAAGTGTGGGAATTTGGGGCAGATGTCTTCAAGTCGACACTCTTACATTTTACACTCTTTTTCCCCTGCCCTAAAGATTATCCTTGCCCAGTTTAGGAATCAATCTGATTCTCGCTCCCCCTCCCCAGATAAGATTTCAGGCAGAACAAAAAGACGAGCCACAAAACATTACCCATGGAGTGTGACAGCAGTGCTTATTTTTCTCAGCAGCCCGAGTCAAAACCACCGCACCATAGCATATAATTTCAAGTTGAGGGACACTGATTAAAGCTCTTTCCACGCTCAAAAATCCAAAAGAAGTGAGAAAGAAGATGGGAGAATTTAGCAAGGTTAGGGTGCTAATCATGTTAATCATACAGCACTCTTGCTGCTCACAAGGACATCATTTGGAATTGGCCTGTTTCATGGCTTGCTAATGCATTAGCTGACCTAGATTGAATTAGGACTTGGTGTTTTAGAAACTAGTAAAAGGTAATTAATCAAGAAAATAATTCCATACACAATTAAAGGTTATGGGTGAAAAACTTGTAGTGCATCAGCATCTTAGAAAATCAAATCTTGACAAACACACACACACATACACATAGATAAATTATAAGTATCTCAGAGCAGACATTTTGTGACATGGAGTTTTTTTTCAAATTGAGGTTGTTGATTTCGAACATATTAACACGGCAACATTGTCCATTATAATTTGTTTACAGTTCTCTAAAAATTTGTTGCAGGGCTGGTTAATACATCCGTTCAGAGACGACCTGAATCCTCTTCAACAAAATGTTCTGTTCGGCTCCTGTTCAACTGACGTATTCAATTATTTTTTTTTCCTTTGGCATGGGAGAGGGAACTGTTAATTATGCTTTTGTTTTCACACAAACAAAATTACTCAACCAAACGTAAGAGCTCTTGATTAACAAAGGCAGACAGCAATTCCATTTTGTGCCAATTCTATGACGGCATCTGTTCTATTTTTCTCTTTCCCTCTCTCTAATGTTTCACCACTTTCACCCACATCGTTGTTGATTTCCTTGCTCTACTTACAAGGTACACTTAATGCTCTGGTTAAAAAGGTGTACTTCTCCAATCTAGCGCCTAATGATTGACAGGTTCTAAATTTGAGCCCACCCTTTGCTTTATCAGCTACCTGCAGCTTGGTTAAACTATCTCAAACTTGGACTCAGACAGAGTTGCGTTACACAACACTCCATCCATCATTCTGCCTGTAAACTTTTGCAGAGGTGAAACTTGTCCCCACATCAATTTTTGACCCTGGGACTAGGGCATCCTGATACTTTGTCTAACTTGTGTCCCTTATTTTCAATTTTCACTGAACAACACAGCTGATAAATTGCTACAGTATGTAGACCTTGACCTAAATTAGATGCAACACTTTCTGATAATGACTGTTGCACACATGCTGGGACATTGTTGCCAGCCTATGATTGTTTTATCACTGCCTCGGGTAGCAAACTTGGAATAGTTAAGATAAAATTGAAAGTGACGACCCATAAAGTATTGTTCATGAGTTGCAGGTATAGACATTCATTTAGAGGGCAACAAGTCTGACAGGCATTCAGAGTATAAAAGCACATGTGCATCTTTGCTGAGCAAAAAGAAGAAATGACGAATTGAAATGCCTGAATTTTCCCTAAATGCCCTCAGAGAATCCAAAGCCTGTATTTATCTCATTGATACATCCCAGTGCTGTCTGGCACATATGTTGTCCAGTCTAAATAAGATTAGGTTTTCCCCCAGAGCTTCCTTTGAGCCAGATTTCCCAAATAAGCCTCCTGGCACCTGCACTGGGTAGATATTGCTTAAGTAATCCAATAATGGGAAAACAAAATGCTCAGCACTTCCATCTAATAAGGCAAACAGTGATGTGTGGTGGGGGACAATTCCGAAATACATCTTCCCCGAGTTGTTTTTTTAAGGGTTCACAGGCTAGTGAACTCCGAGTCAACCTTCAAATTGTTTTAAAACATGGCATGTGTCTGGACTGATGTGGTTTTTATTATTGCGCCGACTGGAAAAGACTCCCGAGAAGCTCAAATGTGAGAGCATGCCCCAATTATATGCCTGGGGCCGCAGTATTTTATGTTCCAAAGCCTTAGATAAACTGATAGGAGAAAACGTTAAGTGGCAAGGCATGACTGCTTTCCAGTTTAGGTTTACAAATGTGCCAGTGCAGGACTCGCAGGTCAAAACTAAGCCTGTTGTATCTAGCAGAGTGCTGGCGAGTTCACGTTTGCTGTAGAAGCCCATGATCCATTTATCTCAACTGAGGATATAAATGTATGTTTCAGTCTTCATAAATAACACTGATAGAGTGGGTACCTCAGAAAAAGGATACTTGGCTTTCCCTCGAAGTTAATGTATGTGTCTGCATGTGTCTAATGTGTGACAAGGCCCTGTTTTCACAGAGAAAAATCAGTCATTTATAAACCATATGAGGGAAGGTGAATTTAAGTGAAAAACAACAAGAAAACCTACTACATGTTCCACCCACAGTCTGTCAGAAAACTAGAACATCAGTAACATACACACAGGCGGCATTATGTTTTCAGGTTGTACATCTGTATTTCACATACATTTGTCCGTCCCATTCTCGTGAACATGATATCTCAAGAACGTTGTGTGAGAATTTCCTCAAATTTGGCACAAACATCCCCTTTGACTCAGCCATAAACTGATTATAATCTGGTGGTAAAAGGTTAACGTGACTGTGACCTCCAGTCTGTCCCATTCTTGTGAATGCAGTATCTCAGGAACACCTGGAGGGAATTTCTTCAAATTTGGCACAAACGTTCACTTGGACTCAACAATAAACTGATTAGAATTTGATTGTCAAAAGTCACTGGGACCTCACAAACACATTTTCGGCCATAACTCAAGAATTCCTACGCTAATTTTAACAAAATTTCATAAAAATGTCAAACAGAATAAAATGATGAAGGGATGATATTTTATATCCATGAGACTGTGACATCATCATGTTCTGCAAAAACACTTTTATGGCTATTGATCAATGGCATAAATCAGGAACACAAGGGGAGACATTTGGTCCGATACTGAATTGGTGACACTAATCTTGGGTGCCCACCTTGAAACTGTGCTGATTGTATAGATCTTCCGTGCTACCAGGTTGAGGATGTATGCAAAGCATCTTCGTTCACCAAAAAATAAACCTCACTTCACAACGTATGCTATGAGTCTGGACAGACATGGATACAAACTGCTACTTGACTGGTTGGCGGAGGCATACAACCCCAGGCGGTAATTCTAGTTACAAATGTGCCCCATTATACTGTATTTTGTGTAGTGAAAAACTGGGTTCTTCAGTGCAACAGAAATCAGCAGTAAAAGAGGAGGAGGGGTGGAAAAGCTGGGCTGAGGAAAATATGCTTTAGTTTAGTTCATTAGTTGATTCTACAGGTATGGAGCACACTAATGAATATTACTGTGAATGTGCCACAGTTGGCTCAAACAGCTAATTCCAATTTACTATAATCGAGTTTTAAGAGGAGCAGGCCCACTCCAACACAAAGTGGCATTAAGTCTCTCTGGCTTGGTACCTCTAAAAGGTAGTTCAGTAATTTGCTGAACAAATACAGTCTCTTTGAGAAAACTGCTAATACCCAAGGGCAGACAACGAGGGACCATCTAGTATCCACTAAAATTTTATTTCACCCTTGTTGCCTAAAGGAGCAAAACAGGAATGGATTGTGAAATACTACCCAGCGTGTTTCTTCTGCTGTGATGATGAACGTTGGAACGAAATACAGGAGGGGGAAGGTGAAGGCACAGAAAGCCCTTATAACCCGAGGTTCATGGCACTCTGTCTCGGTGAAAAATAGCATCGCTTCCCCCTTTGCCCTGCACTGATTGTTTCTTCCATAAATCCCCTTTGAGATTGTATAATTAATTGAATGCTGCTTATTTGTCATTAAAAACCCTTGCCTAATGCCTGAGATTATGAGGGAACCATTGTAGAGTCAATCTATTAATCACCAGGCCTTTTTTCTGCTGAAAAACCTTCACAGACGAACAATTCGAGCAGTTGCTCATTCTCAATGACATTGGAAAACTAGTTGTAAAACTCTTAAGTCGACAAACTGGTGTCATGGTACATTATGCCTTTTAAACACTTAAAAATCTCTTCACGAGTATGGTTAAACAAGGCAATTTCATTTGTGGATCACATACTTCACCCTGAAAGACAGAATGCACATTTGCAGTTTTCAGGTATTGCTACAAAACAGAGTAGACGGTCATGGGATGTCGTTTCCCTTTACAGCTGTATTGGGAGGCCTTACACTCACAGGAAACTCGATACAGAAGCAGCTGTTGGGATTTTGGTTGGAATTTGGGTGGAATTTGAAAAACTCAATCCAGGTCAGAAATTCATGGAGTTATGCTTCAAAATTACCCTGCCCAGTGTTCCTCCAAGCCTGCCATCCCCCATAGGCGTTTTTTATGGCCATCGCTGCTGGGGCAGATTGGATCAGCCAAGCAGAGGGCATGCAACAGAGATGTACGCCACTTTTGGCAAGGGGCCCCTACTCTCCCTAGGCCCCATGTCATTCATAAACATGACGGATTAGCTGTGATATTCCTCCATTTACAACATAAGCGAAGGGAGTTGGAGGAAGAGAATGAAAGCAGAGAGTGAGTGTTAGTGTCGGATGCCCCTTAGGGGTAGTGCTAAAATGGATGGGTAAAGAGGGAGATGAAAAGGAGAGATGAAGCAGGAAGGGCGGAGAGGGGGCCTTTCTCTACAGGCCTGGCTGGGCAAGCAGCAAAGCAGGCAGGAAGCCAGGCACAAAGCTCCATTTACGCTCAGATGCCCCCCCCCCACTCCACACCACCCCACACCTCCACCCACCCACCCTCTTCTTGCTTTACAGACTACACGTCAGCTCAGCCAGATGTACTGTTCTGAGTAAAGATCACCTAGGGGGAAGGTGGAGAGGGAGAAAGAGAGATTTCAAGACCTTTCCTACCTACAATCATGTCTTTCTCCCACATTGCCATTGTCTTTTGAATTTGCCTTACTCACTGACTTGATATGCCTCGATCCAGCCGAGGCTCATCTGAGACTTTAAAAGATGCTTGATGTTAAAGACTCTCCCTCAATCTGTCTTTGTCTGTCTCCCGCCTTCTTTGCCTTCTGTCTCTCTCCCACCCTCTTCAGGATTTCACTTTGCATATTCCATTTGCTGGTTGTTACCTTGAGCAATGATTCCATTTACTTTAGAAAACAGTGCCCCATTTATTCAGAGTTGGGGAAAGGAAAAAAAAAATTCTCTTGTTGTCATCTTATCTCCCATCAGCATTTTTTTCTGTTATTATTAGTAATATTCAAAGGAGGAGGGAGAGAACTATTTGACAATGCTTTGAGCTATTTGCCAAACACAAAGCTAAAATGGATGTCGCTTATTTTTCTCAACTCCATGAAACCTACCTTAGGAAGCCTCTTCTTTTTTTTCTAGCTTTTTCTTAACAGTCCATCAACCCTCATTTGATCCTCTTGAGTGCATTAAACATTCACAAATAAAGAGGACGTGGCAGAGAATATATAAACAACCACACACTGCCTTCTCCTTAGAGATAGCCCTGTCACGATGAAGCATATACTGCCAGACATCTGTTCTGTTTTCTGTTTCAGGCCTATTCATTGTATATCCGCCCTCTTACCGCCCACTTCCGATGACTATATGATGCTTGATGTGTCAAAGTTAAATAAAGTATATGTTTTTGTGTCAGTATCGATCAGAAAATAAAACTGAACTATTTAGGTTGATGTATTTGTTTTGTGTTTTCAGGGGAAGCTGATAAAGGCCAGAAGCTGGAGCCAGCAGGGGCTCAAGAGAGTATCAGCAACCAGGTGAGTCTTCCGACCGGGCAGGAAAAAAAGACATAAGGCAAAACTGTGAGACACTGAGTTGCTTCATTAACCTTCATGTACTATACATTCAGAAGCAGGCAGGTCACTATGATCAAATGGGCGTTTCTAATACCATGGCATATCATTTACCAAAGTCTGTGTATGTCAAGGGAAAAAAAGACAGTGTGAGACTGTTTATGTGTGTATGTGGAGGTGTGTATTACTTTACTAGCAAGAAAGCATCCCATCGGCTGTCAGACTGCTTCCACAAAATCCTCTGAGCTTTAATCACTTTTAGCATTTTGTGCATGACAGTGCCAGATAACTTTATGGGTCACGGCCCGGGACTCTTCAATTTGAACATGGTATCATCAGACTCAGACGAGTACTCTGGGAGTCCTTGCGGTATAAATGTCTCAGGAAACCGACTTCATACAAGTTCACTTCCTCCTCAGAAAAGTAAAACCTAGCACAGGCCATTTCAATAATTGATATAGCTAAAAGCTTGCTACAGGAGAGGGGAGTATAGAGATTATTCATGCTTGCTGACATCCTGCAGAGAAGGACCTCTTGGCTCACAAAGAGCCCTAATGGAAAATGGGGTTATATCAGGCTTTCAAAATTTATCAGATGGGCATTCTCCCCAAAATCGACTGTGGGAGACGATGGGTGTCACAGCAGGCAGTGGGTGGCATTGTTTTATTATGGAAATTACTATATTGAGGCCACATGTTTAACTCTGATGAAACTTGTGATGAGAATATGTAAGGTTTTGTCCCCCTTTTCCATTCATGCAGCAATAAAACATCTAATTAGTCGACCCACTCATCTTTCCTGTACTGAATGTAATAATGTATAGACGACTAATTACACCCAAAAAAATCAGTTCTTGCCACATCACTTTTTCTCAGTCCAAAGTTGTTTGGTTGTAATTAGCGAGCAGCTTTACACAGCTTGAAAAGTTTCTCAAGATCATTAGATGCATTAAGGATGACCCTGCAGTACCCAATTAATCTAGTAGAAAATGACTTTTGAGTGCAGCTAAGATCAAAGCTACTAACATTAGCACCCCTCGACTACCTGGCTCAGACTTACACACTATTCATTTTATGACCTTATGTCCCTTCCAGTACAGGCAGTCGAATATTTCTGCTTCATGTTCTGTCTTATAGTCTATCATGTAATGTGCACTAATTCAGATAGTAGTTTATCAAGCTAAAAAAAAATGTCTGATTGGCACAAATACATTTATTTTTGGAGGATGAAGCAAATGTTAGCATGCTAACATGCTAAACGACGATGGTGAATGTATGGCTGTTAAACGGAGGCATGCTGACATGAGCTGGTTCCAAATTGTCCAATCCATCGTAATTGTATGCCTTCAAGCTTATTACTTTCTTTATTGATGCCCACAGTTGCGCCAAACTCATGCATCTACACTGCTGAAAACTTGCAACAAGATTCCTAAATTCTAGGAATGCCATGTATTTGATGGTGTATTCTATGCATGAGTACCACTGCTCCCCAGTGTAAGCAGTATGTCTGTTACTAAGGGTGAATATCCTATGGTATAATGACATTAAGACCACACAGGTGGGCTTAGCAGGTTTGTTTCTTTAATTGATCCGGAATCAGTTAGGGAATCTATAAAGAATTGGATTGAGCAGAATCGATAATGACATTGAAATCGATAAAATCTCATCAATTTCCATCCCTACTGTAGTACTAAGCCCCTTTTACACTGCCGCTTTGCTGTTCTATATAAAAGGGACGATTGTGGAATGGGGGCTAAAGAGGGGCGGTAAGGAGGTAGTTACAGCGCTGAAACAAGGTCTGTATAAATGGGACAGCTGGCAGGACAAGACCATGGACGGTAGCCACGTTTTGATTACTTGTTATGTGACCCACCTCGGGAGATTTAAAAAGTAGCTGATAGCAGTTAGCAGCTAACTCAAAGAGGGAGACGAGAGGACGAAAATGTCCACAAATTGGGAGAACAGTGAGATCTGGGAGCTCCTTACCCGCTGAGCAGAGGATCAGGATCAGCCACCACATAACAGGGACGGAAATTATTGTTGTTGCCATATTAATGCTGTTGTTATTGTTAGGAGAGTGTTGCCAACATGTATGTTTTATGTCACACTAGAGGCTAACGCTGTTGTTACATGTCAAGCTCATCATGCCTCGCGATGTTGGCACGCTGTCTAACAATCACACACTGGAGCAGCATGATGCCGTTGATGTTTGGTTCTGTGTAAAAATGCAAAGGCTGCACAAAGAAGGGATTTCGTTGAGGCTCTATAGCATGATCTCTGTGTAGAAAGGGCTTTAGTCTTTAAGTTTATTTTATATACCATACGGTATCAAAGATGTTGATTTGCACAGAAATTATTCTTCCAGGTTTTTTACCCTTTCATATTTTGTTATTTACTCTTAAAGTGCAGCACCACAAGATGTGTTTTGCAGTTTGCATTTTAAAATCGCTCATCACCTAATTACTTTGCCAGCACTGTGAGGTCACTGTGGAGAACAGCGGAATCTTAAGGCCAGCGAGGGAAAAAGAAAACAAACAAGAAACACTTTCCTCATTTCTCTGAATCAATAATTATTAATTCAGGAGGCTGTGTTTACTTTTATTAAAACAAATACAGAGCCACAACATGTGCAGAGTTATCTATCATGTTCAGTGTGCGGTCCAAGGGCCTTTGTGGCTCCGGCAGATGTTTTCTCACACGCTATGCAGACTGGAGAGTCTCACATTCATCTTGTTGGCAGCAGTTATGCCTTAAATCATCTCGCATACTATGCAGATACTGATTGGCTTTCACGATTAACCACGCAGTTAGATATAAGGGGGTGTGGGGGGCTGTTTTTTTTATTTATTTTTTTTACCAAGAAGAGATCGATTTCTGTGAGGACAGTCAACTCCATCTTTTTAATTACAATAATGAAGAACTTGTCATCATGTGCTCCATTTTTGTGACGTATGAGAGAGTGAAGCTGGGAATTGAGCGTAGAGTAGCATCAAGTCAGTATTGGCCAAATCCCAAGCAATAACTCTGCCTGTGGATACTTTATGAAACATCTAATGGACGTGAAGATAATTGATGGTCTGTGCAGTTGGTTGCACTCAGTCACTATTTGTCTCAGCATGCTGAGGTGAGACAGAGGAAAAAGCATGTTGGGTTCTGGGAAAAATGTGCCACAAATAACAATAAATGACGACTTATTCACATGAAAAAGCTGCTAACACCCTAGTAGCTTATGAAACACTAGTATATAGTGACAAGGAAAATCATGTCTAACACTTCTACATAGTCTTAGAGGAGAACTCTGTATTGATTGCGCTTCACAGTGGACCAGCCAGTTAGGTTATACAATTCCCTCAGACCTAAAAATGCCAGGAAGTTTACAATATCAGTGTTTTCTATGTAACAAAAGAGTTAAACTCCTACAGTGAGTCAGCATGTTTCCACAGCACCATTTTTAGAGGAAAAAATGTATTTCTCGAACAAAATTGAGTGTTCCGTGTGGCATCCCAGGTCTCGCCATCTATAGAGCTCCTGCCAGTAAACCGGCGAATTGTATGGTAGCTGCTGGCCCCCTGCAGTAATTTCACAATGGTCACTTGCTTCATCCCCACTGCATCCCTTGCTCCGACAGTCCGAGACAGCTGACACAGCATTTATCTTGCTAAGCAATTTGAGCATGCAGACCAGCTTTTGTTCATCCCTCACTCTGCACTTGTTAGACGGAAAGCATTATACATCGAGAAAACGGTGCAAGAGCATACAGATTAAAAAACGATGGTTAGGGATGAGCATTAAGACACATTTTAAATTATCTTTATCAGTCACCCTTCACAGTATTCTATGGGTTTTTGCAGTGCACGCAGGTCCACACAGTTTACTTTGACCAGCATCTTATGGATATCAGTTAAGTAAGCTTGGAATATAAATTAGGCAGCTTTTGGTGTGTTGTATTAAGTGTGGAGACCATTTCTCTCCAAACAGTGACAAAGAGCCGAACGCATACATTGTCTATGAATAATCACTGATCATGTAGCAGCCCTTTCATTGTATGTGGAAAGATCCGTCTCAGCTACACGGCTTTGACCGTGCCATTGCACCATTCCATACAAATGGAAATGATGCATTCTGTTTTTCCGTCACAGGAGAGCGGCTTCCCATTTTCCGCTCCCACTGTCAAGTTGTGCACAGCTGCATAAGTTTGCACGCTTGTGTGTGGGGCACAGGAAATGGCTGTTGACAGCATAATGGGAGTGTGAGGATGCAATATAAATCCTTAATCATGCCTGAATCATGAACTGCAGCACTCAAATCCACACATCACTCTGCTGGAACTACTGCTGGCAGAGAGTCTAGACCCTGTGAGGTGTTTTGGCGACATTTTCAAGTATTTCTTTTGTTTACTTGTGGTTATAAGTGTACAAAGGAGATCCCACTGTACTAACATTTTTTAGTGACAGGTTTTCTTATTAGAGAGTCTCTGTTGATGCACGTGGATACGCAAAAATCTTACAGAGGCATATTCATAAATGAGATCAAACACCACTTCACTGAAATCATATTCCAGCCATGACACCCAAAATGTGCTGTTCCTTCGTTTCTCAATCCCTGCCTGTCATTCTCAATTACAAAGCAAATCAAGACGACCTTAATTCAAAGACACGAGTCGCATATGAGTCGGGTCATCTCGTAGTTAATCAAAACAGAGGGCGCAAAAAAAAAAGTGCACTAAGGAAACCCGTGGCTCGTGCCATGGCCTAGCAGATTTGACTCGGAACATCATTACGTTTCAGGGTTCGCCTTTCATGCAAATCGCTTCCCTAAGCCTGGAAGTTCATTACTAATGGCACTTCCCATCAAGTTAGAGACCCATCCGAATACTAATATCCCCCAGTGCTTTGGATTTGTCACCTCGAGTCCTGTCTCCTCATAGCATGGCAATTACAACAATGTGCTTTTCCTTCATGGAATTAGGCATCACCCCCTGTGGCGAGCTTCCCACAACAGATGCTTTGCAGTCGTTTCCACAGACCATTGGAGCCCAAATGAACTAAACGAACAGTCACTTTATATGTATTAGGCCTGGCGTAGTAGCACTTATCTGTGTTTGCTTATTTATTTATCTCTCCAATCCTGCATCACACACTTGTGTGCAAGTTCAGTGTTTCTCCACTAAAAGGGCCAAAAGGAGGAGAGAAATAATTTCCGCCGGTCATGGTGACAGATCGGACTTAAAAAATGTGCAGTTGCATTTTTCAAACTGCAGTTTATGTCATGTGGAATGATGAGTAGCAAACCAGCAGTGCTGTGTTTATTGTACTGTACGAAGTAGTTTTGGAAGGAGGGAGTTTTTTGGTCTCCTAAATAATATATAATGCCTCCTTGAGGTAACCTTGTGTTACCTCAGGTTGCCCATACAGTAAGATGCCCTCACAGTACAGTGTGTCAGCTTACTCCCAGCTTCCTCGGAGTCATCCCTGTGTTGGGTCTTTGAAGAAGGGAGGGAATCAGTCTGGCTGTGTTGTTGTTGTCTGCAACTGTTGAAGTGGAAACTCAAATAATATGGCGAGCCGGAGTTTATCTTATTACGGTGATGCTTGATATTCTTGTCTGTGGCCGGCACTGTGGCATCATTTTCCTTTTGTTTATGTTTGATTTCCATCTTGCTTCCTTTCCTTTGTCTGCCAAACTATGACTGCTATCACTGCTCATAATTATTATTCTGATTTTTAATTTATTATTTGCACTTCCAGTGTGCATAACAATACATTTCCTCTGTGAGACCTATCAGACACCAGAAGTCTATGAATGTAATGGCACAAACTGTGCAGAGGCTGAATCCCTGTTGTGTCGAAGCAAGTGGTGACAGAGGGTGGTGAAATAAACATATATAGAAATGTTGCAGATTATTACCTAATTTTGAGGGTTTCTATGTATCCACGGGAGGCAGTGTGAGGACAGGGAGCACACTCTTTTTATTTGCACCAAAGCCGAGAAAGAAAGAGCTTTTTCTGTTTTTCTATTTTTTTGGGGGTCCGTGATAGGCCTCTACTCACCTTCAATACATTGATGGGAAAGGAGAGCGAGCAGAAGAGCAAAATGGAAATGGTAATAAACATGCTAATGCTAGGCCGTGGAGCCGGGAAGAGCTGCTTCTATACCCGTCCCTCAGCTATCTATTGGTGTGTGTGTGTGTGTGTGTGTGTGTGTGTGTGTATGTATGTGTGTGTGTGTATGTATGTGTGAAGGGGAAAAACAGAGATAGAGACAGAGCAAGAGCGAAAGGGAACAGGAAATGTGCACAGTATTGCGTGCGTGAGCGTGCACACACGCGCATACACACACTCACTTTGTGCTCCAGAGTAAACAGGAGAGAGCTGCATGTGAACGTGCCACCTTTCTCTTTCAATCTGCCTCTGGAGACAGTGCAAAGGGCCTTTTGTTGGCTCATTGGTGAGATAAGAAGCAGAGGAGGCTGAGAGTGGGGGGAGGGGGGGGCCTTCAGAGACTAGCAGAGCCAGCTTTTTTTCTATAGGATGGAAGCACCCCTCTCAATAGAAACTCATTTGCCATGTTGTGTAATTGTGGTACATAATGGAGCACACCTCATTCAGGCAGCCCAAGGCTTTTTTTCTAAAGCCATTTTCTCCATTCACAGCCAAACAAGTCATGTTTTAGAGAGATATTACTCAGCCTTTTGAGCTCAGGGCCACCACATATTTGCCTTTGAATGGAATGTTGTGTGTAATCAAGATAAAATTTTGCTCAGTGCTTATTATAAAAGAGGCACTGTCAACCAACTTGATATTTGTCATTTGACTTTTATTCTCTCTGGAAGTAAACAAAGTGGCTGACCTTTCCCGCTTGGATTATTACACGTTTGTGTGGAGGAGTGCTGGCTATTAACAGCCAACGGTCACCACAAGATACTGACATTGAGGCAACCTGCGACAAGACTGCGAACCATAAACAATATATGCTTGTTAATCCTATGAGAATACACTGCTTTATTTTCTGCACAGCCAAAAGAATATCAAAGCTGAAGTGCAGAGATGAAAAATGACTGATTTGAAAATTATTGCTGAGCTTTTCCATTAAACCACCGCAGGCTAGGAATGGATGGCTATTTGCATAATTTAACTGGCATCTTAATTATTGTGTCAGGAATCTGTATGCAAATGACTTAAGTCACTTAGAAACGGAAACTTACTTGGCTAAATGGCTAATGGACTAAATCTTATCAAGTTAGAATACACAACGTGAGTGTAACCAGATTCTCTAATTGGGTTTGACTGTGCGGTGTGACAGTGAGAAACAAAGAAAAGAGGACAGGACAGACATAAAACAAGGAAATGCGAGCTTACCTGGGTCAGCTGGGAGAAAAGGGGCATGTTAGTGGTGTGTGCTTTTTTTCTTTTTGGGGTTGCAGAGAAGGACCTACCACGTAAAACAGTGAGTCTGGTGGTAGCGCTCGTCTCTCCAACACTGTTGGAGGCGACACATTCATATATGGCTTCATCTCGGGGCGTGCGCAATGGCTGAATTCTTAGCACTGAACCAGAGCCGTCGTCGAACTCTATCACCTGCAGGTGCGAGAGACAGGATATGTTAAAGGAGATTTTTTGGTTCACAATGGGTGAGGGACCTTCCGCAGAGAAAAAAAAAGACAACACCATTGAGGACATTTGGCTAACGACACTGATGGTGACTGACACAATGTGCTTCCTATGACAGAAACAAAAGCTGCTGCCTAGCTTACCTTACAATGAACCCTAGTGATTTTGTGTTATAGCGTGAATACTGTGGTTGTATATTGTATATGTACAAAAAGTAACGTCAGGATCTGTGCAGTATTTGCATACATATAGATAATATGTGGGTAGTGAGCATATTTGATTTGAAAACTTCTTTAGCATCGTCTTTGTAGGTATGTACTAGATCCATTTATTATGTGTTCACACATGCTGTCTCTAAGTAGATGAATTATTGACTGTCTACTACTAATTTGTGCATTGATTGCTAAAATAATCGATGTGGCTGACTAACTTTAAGAATGGGGGAAGTTATCGTGGTCAGAATTTTTGCTCTGATATCGTGTTGTGGAGTGAAATTTTAATCTGAATGTGTCCCACTCTTAAAGTTAACATTCAATCCCTTGAAAATGCATCACACTGGATTGTGTCAATGGGACAGAAACAAGCACAAACAGTTAAAGGTGGCTTGATAAACGGTTACGGACAGTTGTACCATGAGGTGAGGTAGTGGTACAAAAGACAGGACCGACTGTATTAGACGAACGACACATAAAATGCTCACAAACAGGTGTTTGTTGTAGCTTATTCAGCTATTTTTGCATGCTACATGTTGTATACTCACTGATTTTAGAAAGCCCTGTGTCATAACTCAATCTCTTTTAAGCATAGAGGTAGATTCAATAAAGATAGGCCTGAGACCTCCGCTTCATACACACAAACACGCTCACGCACATACACGCACACACGCACAAACACACACAGAGGCCTACGAACATTTTTAAAGTTCACAATATATCTGTGCATGTGTTAGTTAACAATACACTTTAACATTTCATTGGCCAAGCTACAGCAGTGTTGACATTCAAGCTGACAGCAGGTGATGGTAAAAAACAGCCTCCTTTCTTAGTCAAAGCAGAAAATTTAGAAAGGAAGTGAGTCTTCGAAAAGGAAATGGGTTTTTGTTAGAAGATGAGGTGGCGGTGCATGATTGAATGGGCACAGAATGGTGGCAGCCAGCAAGCCCTGTGAGGTAACGAGGGAATGAAAACTAGCGTGTTAGCATTCAGCACAACGTGCGATGCAAACGCGATGAACTCTGATAAGATTAGATTTCTATGGGCATGAGACGCAAAGAAGAGGAGGGAAGAGCTCCGTTAAGCCATCGCTGCTGTGCAGTAGCAAGCAAATATGGCATCTAGAGCAGAGGAGGGGAAAAAGTGACACCATGATAGTCCCGAGGACTGACACAGAAATTAATAGAAATCTTATCAGTGTTCTGCGATGATGTGTTATTTCTCATGGGTATTGAGCCCAAGTGCAGATTAAAGCTGACCAGAAATCAAAGCTTCAGCCAAAATAAGGAGGGTAGGACATGCATTAAGATAAAGATGCCACAAAGCAAAAGGATATTTCGAAGTGAAAGCGTTACTTCCCCTTTCACTTTGCATAAAGCTGGCAAATGTGGCGTGATGCTAATGTAGGTATCTGGGTCACACCACAAGTTGCTTTTTCTTCTGTCCAATTGCTCTTTTCTTGTCTTTTATTTAATTACAAATCTGTCCCCAGATCTTTTGTGTACTTGCTCATTAAAACTCATGCATGTTTAAAAGCCTGGCCAGCATGGTTATTAGAGCCTGCTAATGCGTGGTGGCAAGTCAGGGCGAAATGCAAGTGAGCTGGGCTTGGCGCGATGGATTATGTGCGAGCAGAGCCAAAAGCAGTGCTGAAGCATTCCCATTTTGTCGAGCATTTTACATCAGAACAATAGACCTAATACCTCAAATCTCTGGTTGCTGACTTTCTTCCCCTTCTTGTTCCACACAATCTTCGGCCGTGGATCTCCCGTAGCTTGGCAAATGAAGGACGCCACGCCTCCTTGCACGCCTGTTTGGTCATTGGGGGTTCTTAAAAACTTTGGTGGTGCTGGAGAGAGACAGAAACAGAATAAAAGATAACAAAAATAGTTAGTGAGCATGCTAAGCTTTGCAGACAGAGCAATTAATCTTTCTTATCAAGCCACACGCACTGGAAAGCAACAAAGTTGCAGATTTCAGCATGTGGCTGTTAAGAGGATTGTCTTTGGAGGTCAAGACAAGAGATTGTACTGACTTTATTTTGCGAGTGGAAACAGATGATCAGTGGTTGAGATCAGAAGTTAAAGGACAGAGGGCATTTTATCTCGACTCTGTATTTCCAGTAACTCTTAAATCTCAGCTGTAGGATGACTGACTTAGGGAGCTTTAAGGAGGAATTCTTGGATAAAAGAAACACTATAGAAAGTAAATAAAAGATTATAGCCTACTTGATGTTTCATTTTCTCTGTGGCAAGAAATTTGATTTCGGCTGCAAAGCTACATAAAAAAATGCCCCTGTCCTCTTCTTGTGTTTACAACACAGTCTCGGAAACCAAAAGGATCTTCCTCATTAACAAAAAGGTCAGACTCTGTAGGGCTCCCTTCTATTATGTTGTCAGACACAAAGAATAACAATCTGAGCCAAGCAAAAACAAGCTTTTTTTGTGGATGTACATTGAGAGTGCATATTCCCTGAGTGGTTACATTGCAGCCTGTTTTGCAGCCCTCTCGCTCAATACTAGACCACTTTCAAAAATTGTTGTTCCTATTAGTAAGTTAGACACAAAACATGGGAAAATAGGGTCCAGGTTGAAAATACAAAAGTTACCCTTCAGGTACATTTAATGTAGGGATGTCCCGATCCAGCTTTGTCACTTCCGATCCGATACCGATATTACAGCCTTGAGTTTTGGCCGATACCGATCCAATCCAAGCGCGTATTATACATATTCACTTATTTTGTTGTCAGTCATGTTAGAAAAGGTTTGATCAAGCGATATTACTCTAACAAGAACAACTGCTTAATCGGGTTAGTTAGAATGATCCACAACAGTTGGTATGAGAAACTGACCCGCTTATTGTTAACAGGGTTAAATAAACAAACTTTAAACTTGAACATTAACATTAAATAAAAAATATAGCTGGTTTGCTCTGGCTGCTTTGGCCCCTTAATAAATAGAAAATAAATCAACACAAGAAATCTTTAAAATGTCTAACATTGAAATTAAAATAGCAGCAAGACTCCACACACTTGTGCTTTGGCCCCCTAATAAATAAAAAAACAGATCAACACCACAAGACATTGATGACATTTAACAAACAATGCAGCCTTTCCTTTTCAGTTATTTTAGTAGTGTCAGTGTCAGCCTGGTGCTGCTGTTTTCCGGGACCAACAGAGGGGACAAAAAACCACACACAATATTGTACAACAGTTTAAACAAGCAATAGTCCATCCATGGCTCCAATTTCACTAATTGTGCCCAAAACAATGCCATCGGTGCTCTTTACTTAAACAGTAAGAGTGTAAACCAAATAAAAATATCACTCTCAAAAAACAGAGCAGAAAACAAATAGTCAGTTAACTAAATTGGCCGCTACTCTTCCTACCCTTCCCTCCATGTGTCTGCATGCTAGCCTGGTGGATTGATAGTAAGTGCTGGAGCGGATCACTGGAATGGACTGCTTGAATCGCGGAGCGCTGGGCTGGCCGGAAAACCTGGATAGGACTACATGAAAAACTGGATCAGAGTTCTGGGATCGGCATTTTTCCATGCAGTCCGACCCGGTGCATGTTTTTTGCTAATATCGGCGGCCGATACCGATCCAAATATCGGATCGGGACATTCCTAATTTAATGTCAAATACTAGTAGAATTTGGAAATCAAGACCTCTTGAGCTGTAGTCGGGCTTGAATTGATTAACCATTGGTCAATATAGTAAAAATAATCATGCTTTAAGTGTGTTTAAGTGTTGCTCTGGCCTCTTCTTTACAATTGTTTTCAAAATAATACCATATTATCTGAATGAAATGTACTTCATTGTGAATTCATATGTAATGCATTGTTTCAGCTGCCAGTAATAATTTATAATGCAATTAAAGGGGGACATACATTCTTAAAATTAGGAAAACCCTTAAGTTCAGATCACTTCGCACTTTATTTGTGAAAGGATGATTGTCTGTAGACTTGTACTCTATGTGTCATTCAACAGAAAAGTCGTCTATTTTAACAAGCTGTTGCCCATCACACTGTCCACATGCTGTTCCACTGGACATAAATCATGCGGCCACTCAGTGGCTCTAATAACACGGGCTAACATTTTCCAAACTGTTGCAGAGAAACAGAAGCTTGTCTATCGGTTCAGCAGCAGACAACACTAATCTCTAGAAAACCACCAATTGGAACTGTGGCTGTGCCCTGCACAAATGAGACACGCACCTGATAAGGTCCTTGCAACGCTCTGACCAGCGATGTGAGCATTCTGTTGCTCCTAATTGGTCCCTCAATTCAGCACAACAAGTCAAGTGTAAAGGCAATGAGGATAAAAATGCTAAAAATGCAGGGGAGTGGAGGTGAGAGAATAGCAGAGTGGAACAGTGTTTGCTTTGTGTGGACACGGACATGGACGTTCCCATCTACTGTGGTGGTTTTGCAACACTGTACAATAGCATTTGTTCAGGCTCTGATCTCCATAACAGTGAAGAGAGCTGCAACCCTGCTACTGCAGTTTGATTTTCAGAATTACAGTTTAAATGATTCTCCAATATAATTGTGGCTTTGTCTGCCATCATAACAATTCTCTGTTTACTTTCAATTCTAAGAATTGAGCTCTGTTTCGCCTTTTTCCCCCTCCAGGACAATAAGTTCCTGCTCATGAGCTGATGTTTCTATTGCATCAAAATCAAAACACATGAAAGTGATTAAAAAAATCAAAGGAACATGTCTCTCCCTGATGAGATTTTGATTTTGAGATTTACATTCCAGCTTTATCATGTTGATCAAGGCTAATTTCAATAGCAATAATGTCATAGCGCTAAGTCAGACCCCCCTTGTGTTTTCCTCTGAAGCTCGAGTGCCAGCTTCAGTGGGAGGTGTAGCTCCATCTGTCCCCCTGCGGAGCAACTGTTTGCCTTTTATCAATCACTTCAGCAGGCCATTAGGGGCCACACAGCTGCAGTAATGCCAACCATCTGAATCACCTCATCTGTGTGTGTGAGAATGTGCGATTGTGCTTGTTCGCGTGCCTGTGTGCAGACTGATTTCCCCTCCCAGATTGTACTGCCCAGCAGTGGCTGCAGTGGCGCTGTGAGCGAGGGACAAATTAACCTGCAGGATTCGTGGAGAGGTGACATAAGATGTGTGGTCAGCAATCAAAAGGGCGCACAGATAAACAGGCAAGCAGCTGGGCTTCCACTGGGCAAATGAGTCTGGGAAATCACCTGATTGCCTCATGACATGCGCACGGTCTTGTGTGTGCACACACATTAACAAACCCACACACACACACCTCTCAGAGACTCTCTTTCATTCACCGGCTGACAGATCCGACAGGTGGGCAGCAGAGTTGACACTGTGTAATTTGTACACGGCAAAAAGCACCATTATATCTGCATTTGCACCTTATCTCATTGACTTTGCTGGGGTGTGGTGCACATTGGCATCCAGCCAAGAGGGTGCTGATGGGTAATTGATATGCTATTGGGGCTGTTTTCGCTCCGGGGCCATCCATTATGGCTCGGTGCGTCTCCCTACACCGGCTGTGATAGACTGCTAGGACATGTACGGGAGATCAGCACTGGAGGTGAGGGGAAGAGGGTGGGGGGAGAGTCATCGCACAATGGGGAGTGATTGAGGCGTGACATGGAGGTAATGGTGTTTTCACAGACATGGCCGCTGATAGCACCATCATACCCCCATTTTAGGTCTGCCGCTGACAAACATCCATTTTGGTAGACTCCTCGTATGGCTTCGGGTAGACAGAGGCTGATTGAAACCTCTGTTTTCTCCGAACAATGCCATGACGAGCACCTTGACAGCAACCAAAAAGATATGGTCTATGAACATTGTGCAAACCCATGCACCGCAAAGACACCTTTTACCACAGATTCCTGATTTTTCAGTGCTTGTGTTAGAAAATTACAACACAAAATCGTCTGTAAAATAATAGTGGAAAGATTTATTTGTAATCGTATTAAATTTAATAAAGAATAATTTCATTAACATGGAATATTATCAGGCATCGTGTGTGGACATTATTTTGCCTGTGATCATATAAGATGAATCTCAATTGAAAGAAGTGCCATGCAGTTAAAGCTCCTGTTACCTCTGCTGCATGTTGGCATCTCCTTTGAGAGGTAACCACGAATTAATACCGTGGCTAGGCACCTGTTAATCCAGTGCTAAGCTGTCGCCGGCAAACAAATGAGAAGTGTAAAGCCTGTCACGAGCTAAAAGGTTGGTGACATGGGCCTGTGCCTGCTCTCCCTCGAGGTCATTATGTAACCTTGTTCACATTCGTCGCCATTGGAAAGGAAGAAGCTCTTCATAGCATCCCCTTGCTCTATTTTTCATGGATCAACGCCATGTTAATAATTTGGTGGCTGACTGAAAGCCTTTACTGTTCTTAAGAACACCCATGTCCACAGGGCTGAGGGGGCCGGCTGTTGCATGACTGGAAGTATATATTTTTTAATGGGGAGACATAAATGGAAATTGGAAGCCTTCGACAATGTGGGCAGCACATACATAGAACATGAAATCGCATTGCTGTTGCTGCTTCTGCATTCCATCCTTAACATTTTGGCCCTGTTTGAGGTCTTTTTAATTACCATTTCTATAAAGTGCTCTGACCAATCAATAAGGTCGTTCTAGGTGATTAGCACCACAATGGGCAGCTTTTCCACGTAACTTCAGGCTAAATGGTTTTCTCTTGAATTCCACAGAAATGTCAGCGTTTAACATCAGTGCACTGATTTACCATAAAGCTCTTGGACATGGAACAGTTTACTAAAACTGTGACATGGCAGAAGAAATATACCGTCAGGATCAAGACCATAACCAAGCACATCTCTATGCCAAAGACATAGAGGCAGGAAGGATGTCCCAAACTAAAAATACTAGATGTATGGCAGCACCAAACTACATTGTAAAGGTAGACTACAGAGGTGCTTGACCTTAAATCTAAATGCTAAGAATGTTGTGATCAATTTCCTATCTCCCTGATTAACCCTAACTCAAAACCAAAAACCAAATGGGATTAGTTTCTTATTTGCAAACTAACTGAAAGTCAGGAAAAGCAAATTATTAAATAAAAATGGTCAGTTAAATAAACTGAGCAGAACATTAAACCAAATCCCAACATGTTACAGAAAGTGAAACTTTTTGAAAAAAGGTGGTACTACATTGACCTTGCATATTACAGTCTCAGTTTTGCTTTTTGTTGGGTTGAACCCCTCATGAATTACAGGCCTCTACACTGCAGTAGTGTTGTCACCAACCTGGAATTGCTAACTCCAGTACAATACCTTGAAAAATATAAGTGTTTGATACTATTTTCAATGCCACAGAAAAAAAATGACATTGAGGGCATACAATTTTGAATTTGTATGAAAAAATATATATAAGAAGGGTAAAACATGACAACGACTACTTTTCTTTTCTCGGTTAGTGGCAGAGGAAAGCAAAATGACTGTAGTAAACATTAACAATAAGAATAAGCAAGAAAGTCCAGCTGGTACCAGCGTATCGATACCACGGAAAATGTTCAAACGGTTTCAGATATTTAGGCCCAATCCCGATACCTCCCCTTGTCCACTACCCCTTAGCCCTTGGCCCTACCCTTAGCCCTTGCCCATTACCCCTTGGCCCTCGAAATGAAGCAACGAGGGGTAGGGGTTGAAATCTTTCCCTAGGAATTGGGACACCACTCACTACATCACCGCGTCGGTTATGTTCACGCATACATAACTATTTTAAACAGGAAGCTGCGAGCCATCTACATTTCCAACCGGCATCTACATTGGAGTCTCCAGTTGAGTTCATCCTACTGATCGCGTTTGCTGTATTCATCATGCTTTGTTTGATGAACGACAGACGACAGGGGACTTCTGCTAGCTAGATAGCTAGCTAACCAGCTAACGTTACGAGGCAGCATAGTTATACTAGCTGGCGTGTTATCGTAATGTGAAAAATCCGACAATTTTGCAGAACACGTCAGATGACAGACGCCAGATAGTGCGAGCTAGCTAGCTAGCTAACAAGCAACCTGGCAATGGTAACGTTAGCAATGTATGAACTTTTTTCCCTGTCTCTTGCTCGGTGGTAGCCATGGTGACGTCTGCCCCTCGCTGGCAAGTCAGCATCTGAAATCTCTCACTCCGAAGGGCTAGTTTCATACCCACTACCCCTCGTTATGCCCCCTACCCCTTCACGCAAAAAGGAATTGGGACACCCCTACCCCTTGTGGAAACGGGCAAATGTAGGGGTAGGGCCAAGGGGTAGGGCTAAGGGGGGGTATTGGGACTGGCCCTTAGATTCCCTATGTATTTCTAAATCAAACTTTAAAGTGGAAACAGACAACTTTACCTCCTTAGCGTTTCCAAGTGGTATTACTGTTGGCGCCATTGGCATGAAGGCAACTATATTGCTTCCTGTTTTCTATAGAGACTAGTAACAAGGCTTTTTTTCTTTTGCTGGCGAGAGTTTCCATAGTTACTTCTGTTGTTCCACTGTCCACCATTTACACTACTTGGGATAGTAACTACAAAGAACTTACTTTGATACTCTTTGGTAACTGGGAATAGCCACTGATAGCTACAGGGTGACACAAAAACGTTATCCAAATCCTGTTTTGGCTGCGTTCAGTTCAAGCCTTCATTTTCCCTGGGAGTTCGTAGCCATTGGCAGACAGAAATGCATAGTCAAAGTGAGGCTTATAGGGAACCTAAAGACGCTAGATGGCATCATCTAAATGCGGATGGTGTCATTATTCTGTAGCAGTTACATTGTGCCTTGTCTGTTTCCACTTTAGATACCTGTTGCAGGACCAGGCTATGTGTTGAGTGGACTGTGTCACTGAGGCTAATGATATCATATTTTCTATCATCATGCTCAACTTGGAGGATAGCAGGGTTCAGAGCATCTTGCGGATCTGCATTCATTACAAGTTTGTTTGATATTGGCTTAACTCTCAGCCAAACATTGCATTTAAATACTCAAATAGATCAGAGTCTGGGTTTCATTCATAATGGCCAAAACATTTCAAGTCATCAGGGCTCCGCCATAGACTAAAGTTTGATCTGCCAAGCCATTAAAGAGCATGAATCAAAGAGTGGAGAGAAGAACATTAATAAACCCACTTTCAGTTGGAACCTCTATTCGGCACAGACACCAGTCCAAGACGGCTCAGTTTTCACAATTATACTGACTGACATATTCAATTTCATTTGCATGAAAAGGGCCATTTCCTCTCTGAATCTTTAACTTGCAGGGTGAGGTGGGGTTGTGGAGGGCGATAATTAATCCTAACACATTGGGTGGCAGTCTGAAAATACCCTGCTCCATTTTGGACATACTGGTGGAAGAAAGGAGCATTTAAAGATGCCATTAACCTCATTCGACATCTTTAAGCCGCGGCATATCAGTTCTGTGATATTGATGAATTGTCACAATGGCAGCAAGTGGGACAAATCGGACTGAAAGGGGCTGCTAATGTTGGAAGAGGGTAAAAGTGACGCATGTAGTATATGTGCCTGGAACATTTGACTTAATGTAATCCTTTAAGTATTCTGAAAGTCAATTGTGGCAATATCATTATCATAGTATTTAAATAAAAAAAGGTGCAGAGGGATGGGTTTGTTGGTGATTGTGGATGCAGTTGTGTGGTTCATGAAGCAATATGCTCTCTATGGATTAATTAACTGTCTATACAATGTTTGGAAACATCTGACCGCATGCCAAAAAGAAAACAGACTGTAGTAATGCAAAAACACAAACAGAGAGATAAACAAAAACAAAAAAAAAAAGTGGAAAAAAAGAGACGGGAGATAAACCACACATACTAATCAATGGAACGAACGCAAGCATAAGCCATTTTCTTGGGGCACTACACAGCTCTCTATCTGCAGCATTATGATAAAAAATGTGTCTTTTGTAATGCTGAGGAAACAAACTCCACATTGTATGTGTTCACAAAGGGTCTGAGCAAAAAGAAAGAAAAGGAATTGGAGCTTAATTAGAACTGTTGGCTGATTTGCATTGCATGCTCATCGGTAATCTTGCCTTAAATGGAAACTGAAATTCTTATTGCAATTAGTGATTACTTGAAAAGGGATATGGCCCCCGAATGATTGTTAATTACTGGATCAGGAATAGTACATTAATTCACTGCAGAGGTTTTAATGCAGTGCAATGATGGGGACCCGCTCTTCCATCAATATTGTGCTGCTTGTCACACATAATGAAGTTCATAATACAAGCCTTCTCCTACACTGCTCCCTCCCCTTCCCAACTGCTTAAATGTGCTCTCTAAGCAAAATTCATAACAGTCATTATGTAAAACTAATTCAATAGAACATACAAGAATGCAGCTTAATGACACATTAATATTGAGACTGCATGTGGATACTAGGGCTGCAGGTCCATTTTGCGACAGGGTCAGGGTCTCTTATTTGGCTCATAAGCCGCCCGAGAATCTCTCGTGAATAAATAAATGCGTATCATCACTTACAACAGGGCTTCAAAGGCAGGGAAAACTACAGCATGCATAATCATACACAAACTCACCAGCGTATTCTCCTTGCCAAATATTCAGCCCAATGACTAAGGTTGCGAAAATCATATTCCAATGGGACTTTCTTAACCCCAGTGTGTGTTACTCATGCTCAGTGGCACCGCTATGCAAGGTCTCAGCTTCTGGCTAGAGCTCTGCAGGAGTTAGGGCACTTTTGCACACACAACAGCCACAGCTTCAAAAAGAATGGCTAATGCTCTTGTCCCACATTCAGTGCACTGACAGATTCTCTGACAAGACAGGGGAGAGAAGGGCTCTGGAGGTGCACAACCTACCACGCACATGTGCATGCAACACACCGACACACTCTCGCGGGTGTTAGAATATTCTCGCTGGATGGAGCGAGCATTACAAATGGGCAAACGACATTAATAAATTGGGGGTTGTGGGACAATAGAAAATTCTGGAAGGTTCCATTAAATAAATATAAAGGGTTATTTATGGAGCAGTGCTGAGCTTCTTAGTCTGTGTTTCATGGCATAAGATGGAAACTGAAAGGCCCCCTTATTCAATTATCATTGTAGATTCATAAAGGCAAAAACCTTTCAGTTGTGCAATGACAGCTACATCAGTGATGTAGTCTCGTCTGTGGTATATGACAATGTTTGCAGAGGAAAACTTGTACCCTCTCTACCGCTCTCTTCCTCTCTCTCTCTTCCTGTGTCTGTCTCTCTACCAGACACACACACACGCTACCGCCATCTCCCACGGGACACATTAGCGAGGTAGAGGGATCCAGTTTGTCACTTAATAAAACGGCCCACTCAAACAGATGGCTTTGTTCAAACGGCCCCCAACGCTTTAAAAGCTGGAACTGAATCGCTGCTGTGGCAAATCAGACACATGAAAGCCCACCTCCCTTTGCGGTGGAAACCAAACAGAAGGAAACATATAAATATTGAATTGCGCCACTGTTGGCGCGAGACCATCCGGCGGAGAGAAAGAGAGAGAGAGAGAGCGAAGCAGGGGGGAGGGAGGTGGAAAACACTAGACCCTGCTGTAGGAAATTCTGAACATCTGGACTGGGGTTGTCAAACGAAGATGCAAAATAATACAGAGGCTTCAATTTCAACAAGACATCTCCCCTCATTCATTACTTGTTCATTTGTGTGTGAATGCACAGATCTGGGGCCAATTCGTGTGTGACCATTTGAGGGAAAAACAGTCGAGCAAGAAGTATGAAATTTGGATTTGTTTGTCTTGTTTGTTTTTCCTCCAACGTCTGGGAAAAAAGAGAGAACATAGATAAGTAATTCTAATTGTGCAGGCTTACTCTGTTTGGTAGTCAGCGCAGTCTATTTGCAAAAAGTTAATTATCTGATAGGATAGGCAGTGGCAGCCACTAACACAGAAAGCCATTCGTTCATTCTGTTATCCACTAGGCAATGGAACGATTCATTAAATGGCAGTGCTGCAGCAACATGGCCAATAGTTATCATGCCGGGGCTGCACAGACTTGAAAAGATGTTAAAAATGGCAAAAGTGATAAACATTGGTCGGCCATGTCAGCTTACTGCCAATGTAATCACGTGTAGATAATAAGAGAGCGTGATTGTGAATGATTCTGATGCTTCTGCCACATGTGATGTAAATCTTATGTTAGATTGATAAGAAAATATCACCAGGACGCCATTCGCAGATGACAATCTACAAAGCTGCTGGCTTTACTCTACATGTAGGAGAAATCAGAAGATATGGATGGGAAGAGTGGAATGGAAAATCCAATAAGCAACATATTTGACTGGCTGTATTCAAGAGAGAATTACACTACGCTCGGGCCTGTCCTATTTCTTTATAGCATAAACTTCACATAATTGTCTTTGCCCTCGACCACGGAGCGGAAAAGCTTGCCTCATATTTGTCTCCGTAGGAGCAGGGATGGATTATGTAGCAAATCATTCCAGGGATTCGACATTGTATATTTAAACAGACTCTAATTTTATGGATAAGTAGTGCCAAGCCATTTCCGATGGATGCCAGTTGTCAGGCCATAAGAAGTGACACATTCCCTGCACTGTGTTTTCTCAAGCGCTTACAGGCAAACTAGCTCATGCTCCAGCAATCCCGCTAGATGACAACTGGCTTCCTTTCAGCAGCTCAGATATCCTGCGAATATTCCCAAGTTCAGCGAAAAAAAAAGGGTTACACTTAAACCGAGCTTTTTGGGAAAAAATAATAGGCTTTTCAAATCAAATTTTCCCATGTCTACTGTACGTCCAACTATTACAATCTACCGGTTTTCACGTTTCCAAAGTTCGGGGAATATTTCACTAATCCATTGAGAATAGAAGTAATGGACAATGTGAAAATATGAAACTACAATTAAGGTGCAGTTTCTGAGAAAACCTGAAAAGAGCACTCTTTTTGCATACTGGTCTCTGCAGCCAGTCGTAGTCATGGCTATCCTCGAACCAAAAACCTATTACTGGGACAAAGGATATGAAGGGGAGGTACCACAAACAGTCACTCAAGGACCAAAGTGACCTTTCACAGGCCACTAATTTTATGCAGCAGTGAAGGAAGAGTATTGCACATAAAAGAGAGCAAGAAAAATGGCGGTGATTGAAACATTTTTGAGATAAAAAAAAAATCACCCTTTTCTCTTTGAAGCCAACAATGAGTGTGATCTGTCACAATACAGTGGTATAAAACCATTCTGAAGACCGCCAGACACCACTATATGATGGAAGTGATTAAATGAGAGCTGTAATACTGTACCTCTGGCTACTAGCTTTACATGCTAGCTCCGAATAGATGCTGATAGAGTTATTGTATGTCTTTATTGACTGGAGCAGCACATTAGCTTCAATTCTTTCAGGGCATGTACAGTATAAGCTTACAGTACTTCACCTCACAATATAATTTTTAGACTTGCTGGCTCCCTGGTTAATGAGATTTTTATCAGAGTTTCATAAAAACATTAATTACTCAGAGTTAAAGTGCTTTTTTTATGGTCAAAATATGTCCTCCAAGCTGCTGCATTTGATATAATATACGTCAAAATGCAAAAATAATTGTCCAAATTAATTAAATTGAAATGATTATTCTCAATGTTACTTCTTTTATTACATTTTTTAATTAGTTTGTTTTACATTAAATGAGTAACATACACTACTGCGGGATAACACATTAGCTGCGTATTAGCGGGGTTGTTTTTGTCAGCCACACATTATTAATATGTCTCCAACTAAACCGCATGCAGTAAATCTAAGTTGAGGCCTTTGAATTCTTAATTGCGAACCCCTGAAGAAAACGGTGCAGCTCGCGCGCGTGTGTGTGGCTGTGTCTTTGAAGAGCTACAGATGGGAAACAAATGAGGGCGGGTGGTATCAGGGTCAGCCTGGCGGATGGGGGTTTTCACTTGGAAGCAAACAGTGCAGTGTCACCCCAGGAGCAAAAAACAACAACCCCCAGGGGACATAATTAAAATAATCCAGCGAAATTAAGAGCTTCAGATCATTTTTGAAAGGCTCCTTCTCGATGTGTGTGGATGCGGGGATGATTCATCGGGAGATGCGTAGAAGTGTAAAGAGGATGACTCTCTGTGTGTGTGTGCATGTGTCTGTTTACAGTGTGTGGGTGTTACTAGACACTCTGCTTTTGAGCCAAAGTTTTAAGGTGCATCCATATTCATTATATTCATCAACTTGTTAGAAAAGGAAATGTATCATAGTATGCGTTCCAAAACTTTTTACGTTACTGAAAGGAGTTTTTTTTTTTTTAGTCTGACCAGCAGCTTTATAGCTCGCTATTTCGTCGGTTGGTTGGTCAGCTGGTTGGTGGGTCCACAAAAATTTCCCCACACTTTGGCAGGCACTGTTTTTTCCCTAGGAGGCTGAAATTTGGGGATCACATGTATGTGTGTGAAGGTGTGCATTTATGTCCATGCCAATTGGCTAAAAGGGGCCGTGACTGTGGGAGGGGCCTATTGCAAAAAGGTGGATTACTTCCAAATGAATTCACACACTTGCTCAGGATTTTTTGGAAAGATTGGACATGAGCCAGAGGACAGCTGATTAACTGCTCATGCCAACTGGATGCATGTACGTGGTCACAGCTATAGTATGGCGATTAGCCAAAATACAATTGCATCATACTCGTAAATATGTGCGTCACATTAGCGGTGATTAAAATGAACATGATCGGGGCCTTGAAATGCACCACTCTGGTGATGTTCAGGAAATCTGTCAAAGCAAGTAAAAAGAAACACATTGACAATTTAAAGTGGTATTTGAGAAGCAACTGACAAAAGAGAAATAAAAAAGGGCACTAAATACACCAAACTGTTGGCCAAAAAAAATGCCTCTCAGAATTCATGTATACTATATATTTCTAACTGTGTTTCGATTAGTGATTTAATGGAATATTGTGTCATATTTTCTCAGAGGCCGGGTGAAAAAAAGGGTAGATTTCAAAAGCCTCCTCAGAGTAAAAGACTGTTGGGGACCGGAGATGTGGCCTTTGGACTGATGGAGTTTGTTGCGCTTCTCTTCTTAGTCTTTTTCACCCTTTGCCAAACTGAGCCTCAGTTGACAGAGCGAAAGGGTACACAAAGGCGCCGGCTTCAAGAGCAAATGTTTGCCAGCAGTAATGGGCTCTAGTCCACTGGATGAGTCAATGTGTGTGGTTTTTGTGAGCATTAAGTGTATGTACATAGAAATACTGTACCGACAATACAGTATATTTAATTGTGGGCCTGAATAATGTGCCTGTGTGTTTGTTAAGGGAGTCATTCTGATCATAAATCAGCCAGATCAGGGTAAGAAAATTCCCCAGTAAAAGTATAAGACCTATCTATCCACAATGCCCTTTTCACAGTTATCTGGATTATTCTAAAAGCACAACTGTGAGTAATGGCTGGGGCTATTGGCTTTTAATGTGGAGTAGTGAAACTGCGAGGAAGAGAGAGTAAAAAGCCAATGACATTGTCACAAAATGCCACAAGGTACTGTGGTCCTCAGTAAGTAATGACTTCATCCGTTTTCTCACATAGATTAAAGGTTAAATAGTAAGACGGCACATTGACTTGGCATGATTGTTAACTTCATGAATATTCTAGGAAATCTAGCACTCTTAAGCACATAAGGGCAACACACAGTCACTGTTTTTTCAGCTTGGAATGGGTCAAACTGATGGAGAGGCAGGTTGTCACAATGTGTGACACTGTGGCATGTATATTAGTTTCCATGTATATGCATATATGTATAAAATAAGGACATCTCTTCAACATACATTTCATTGAATCGGATATTGGCACTAATGCACTGGTATCCATTCATCCATCCCTGTATGAGATGCTCTTCTCTGATGCTCTTCTTTTTCTGTCCATTTTGTACATTAATATTAGTATTTATATTATCACAATGCAACATATATAAATCATAATGATGGTGGTACATTTTATCATTTAGAAACCATTTGAGGTTTTAATATAGCACAGAAAAACTCAGCCTTATATACTTAGGTGAAAACATAAAAGGTCTGCAATTTTTATTGTTTACTTAAAGGGACTCTAAAACCTACAATTGTGTAATGTACCGGTAAATAGCAGAAGAATTATGTTTATAGCAGGGTTCTCCTTGTTTTTTTTTGGGTGCAGATATTTTCACTCTGCGGCATGTAAGGCGAGTCCGCTGTCATTAATCATTCCACAGGTGCAGGAGCATTGTCAGAACCCATACGTCCCTTTGCCTTTTCAACCTGGGAGGAAAGTGAAATGGTGTGGGGGGGTAGCTGAACACGTCCCTAAAAAACAATTTCCCTTCCCCTTCTTCTTCTGCGCCGAATTTGTCAGGAGGGAGAACCAAGTCCAGATTAATTAGATTCCATTTTGTGGTCATCTTCGTTTTTTCCTCCTTCCATGACTCTTTTCTTTTTCTTTGTCTTGCCTACAGTCCTTACAGCCATCCCGGCACCATTTATCACGTTGCCATCTCGACAGTGCCTTCCCCCTTCCTTGCTGGGAAGCCATTAGAGCATCTCTGCATCGCGGCGGCCAGATTGCATTCCGGTCCCCACTCGCGACATTTATCATCTTTTGTCCTAACTTTTTATCTGCCCCTGCCCTGTGTGAAGCCCTATCTGCAATGCCCACTATAATGAAACACTGGGAGGTGAGGCTCAAGTAAATAACCTAATTAAACCTAGCAAACAGGGACAAAGGAGAAAAAAGCACAAAAGGCCTTTGTGAGAATGCCAGAGGAGGAACACTCACAGATGGCAGTGAGGAAGTCGAAGCAGTGATGTGGCACGATGCCCATACCACCTTCTCATCTCTGTATTTATAGTACTCCTAGTGGTGATGTTGTTTGTCCAAAGATGTCCTCTTTATGTGATTTGGACCAACATAGTATGACACCTTATCCTTTTTCCTGACAAAGCATTAATTACATATCAAGAAATGTCGAATGTGAGAAAATAAATGCCTCTGCAAGACAAGGAAATATCTCTGTGATAAGGCCCAAAGCACTGAATAATGGGCCCTACGAGAAAATCTATCCTTCCTTCTTACTCTCTTTCACTCCTTTCTAATTCTTAGGCAAAAGTCGAGCCAACTCTGATTGGTCTCATTAGGGACAAAATGAAGAATGCCAAGCGTCATAATTATCGGCGCACTGCTGCAAACAGTATCGAGTCAATACAGCAAAATGTCAGGAGGGCATTAGTGGGCAATTATTAATCCATATCAAGCTGGGATGGACAATTTAATTATCACCTAATCAATATTTCCAGATCTTGTACAGATGTAGAGCAGTGACCGGGTGGATAGATCTGCTTTCTGAGAAGCCCTGTGTGAGGGTAGCTGGGGACAGTGGCAGGGCCGCAGTAAACAGGAACCTGCTTCTCTGCATGCATGACCAAGGGCATACGGCGTCTTTTGATGACGGACGCCAGCTCTGCTGTACCTGAATATGTTAGGGGAGGAAGGAAAACAAGTGGGTATGTCTAAGCTGAAAAAGCTTCCTCTCTCTTGCAGTTGTTGTTGTAGGTTTTTCTGGGGGAGTGCAGTACAGCCTTGGGGAGTCTACAAGTTGTAGCGCACACTTTTACTTATATTTCCTAATTAAAGGGGACCTATTGCGCTCATTTTCAGGATTTTACTTGTATTTTGGGTTTCTACTAGGACGTTTTACATACTTAAATGTTCAAAAAATACTTCATCTGCCTGTCTTTACTGGAAGACCTGTATAAGCCCACTGTCTGAAACGCTCAATTTCCAGGACTCTTGTCCAGGTCTTTCGTGTCTGTGCTTTTGGCGTCTCTGCACCATCATATCCTCTGTGAAAAATCACCAATAGAAGCTTCCAAACCAAAAATTACACATTCCAACATGCTCTAGCAGGAATCTGATCCAAAATCAGGGAGAAAAACAACATTGATATGAGTTCACATATTGTATTAGCTTTTGGATGTAGCAATATCATAAGAGCTGTCTTTTCCTGGTTTTAAAGGCTGCATTACAGTAAAGACATGTAATTTTCTGAACTTACCAGATTGCTCTAGCTGTTTTATTATTTACTTTTACCTACGTTTTCTTTATTTCCACATTAATGATGATTATTTATCAAAAATCTCAAAGTGTACATTTTTTGTGAAAGCACCAATAGACAACCATACAATATCGTCGCAATATTGATATAGAGGTATTTAATCTGAAATATTATATTAGATTTTCTCCATTTTGCCCACCCTAATTGAAAACCACGATAACTGGTTTCCCTGACGTTAGCATGTAGCTACATGTAGCAATATACGTAATGCCTGAATGCCTGAAGCAGGTGAGCATATAAAGAAATCCATCACAAGCTGACGTCGGTTTGTCTTGAAAGTAGAAAAAACATTCCAACTAAGATTTCAGACAGAGATTACTTTAAAATATGTTGACATTATAATTTGAAACTAAGAAAAAACATAATAAGCTCCCTTCAAATGACTCATTAACCCAAATGTTTTTCTCCTGTTCTTCTTGATCCTTGTTCTTTCATTTCTACAAGCATCCCTGACCCAAGACAGGACTCTGTGTTCATCACAGTCTGGTGCTACTCAAACATTGTCATTTACTAGCAAAGCTCAAAAAGCCACTGCCTGGTGCAGGAGTCATGTCCTGATGAAATGGGGCTATGAATCATAAAAAATAGGTAGTTATTTGTGTGGCTTTTATTACCAATTTTCTATAATATTCTATCATTGACAATAATATTGCTTACTTTCTGTTGGTACTCTCTGTTCTCAATGTAGCCTGAATAATTACTCTCATTGTACCTGAAACAAACTATCTCAAATAATGTCAGTCAAGCCTTTGTGCGAGTGATGAAACAAAATGAATGCTGTGTAACAGGCCCTTGTGGATTTCAAAGACACCACACAATGAGGCATGGCAAAACGAAAGTGGCTGTCTTCCACGAGATAGCAGTCATCTTGAGATAAGAATACCGTCTCATGGTTCTGTTTTGATTTTTTGTTTGCTATTATTGTGACTCCCATCTCCATCCCTGAATCGCTTTAGTCACTATGCAACCAATTGATTACTACTAAGTTGCCTGGACCTGGGTGATTTTCACCGCTTATTGCCTCACTGTCTGTTGCAATGGATTACGATTTTAACATAAGATTGCATTTTCGGCTCACTTTTTCTTACCCGGCACACATTATAAACCTGCATTATTCTTTCATTTTTTCCCTATAATGCTTCAGTTTCCATTTGCTATAATAATACCAAAAGCCAGAGTGCTTCCCTTTGTGCACGCCACTAAAAACTCACTTAATACATGAAGACTTGCAATGGTGACTCCAAGCTTTTATAGAAGTTGCCTGAAGTTGAACTCAATGTCTGATACTTTACAGGCAGAAGTTGACTTTTTTCATTGTGTGTGACAAGAGACTTGAAGTAAGATCAGAAGGGGTGACATTCAATCCAAAATACAATATCTTTAATCTGTTTACCTTTGACTTTCATTACCACATTTAAGATCCTTAAAAAATGGTTGAGATTATTTCATAAGATGTCAGGAACCTTATCATATCTGTAGGATTAAAGTTGTAGACTCCCAGATTACTTTTTGGAAATTATCTTTGAGCTTTGCAGAAGGAGAAGAGTTGTGACTAAGCAGTGAAGGAACATAAAAGAAATCCCCGTAACTCATATTAGATTTGCCTTTCCTTCATTCCTATCACCTTATCTGGTTCGAATGCCTTTGAAAGTCAATCCATCCATTCTTTCAGTTAATCTCCATCTAAGCTCTTTTCTCTCCCGTCTTTCTCTTTCTTTTCTATCTACCTACTCCTAATCTCTGTGTCCCATGATATTTTGAGATTCAATGTCTGTGGCAGGTCTGATTGTTAATCTGACCCTTACCTATATTTTACTTGTGGTTCACTTATTTTAAATTTAAAGGAACAGTTCAGCCCAAAATCAAAAATACACATTTTCCTTCTTACTTGTAGTGTTTATTATCTGTCTGAATTGTTATGGTACAAGCTGCTGTTGTCAAGGGTAATCCACAGACCTTGTCGTGAGCAGTTTTATGTAGGAATTATTTTCTTTCTACCGACCTACACCCACCAACTGCATCACTATGCAGAAGAAAGCATGCTTTTCCTTAACAGAACAGAGGCTCGTGCTTGTGACAGTGCGAGATGTAAACATAATGGCATCCTCCTCGGTTGGGCTGTAATGTGGACTAGCTCAGTGGGGCTAGGCGAGCTAGCAGCAGCCTGCTGTGAGATGATACTGTTTGTGGGTGTACTTTTTCGAAGGACAATAGGTCCTACATAAAGCTGCTCACAACAAGGTCTGTGGATTACCTTGAGAGACCTGGGCATAATTCCTGGAGAGAGAGATGTTTTTCAAATGTATTTTTTTTTTTGCCATCTAGTCCTATTATTGGAGAGAAGGTATCTCTGCGGCCGAAATCTCCAACACTCGGAAGCTCACATCAAAACAATCTAGATTAATAAATAGCGCAGCAGGTAAGAAGAAAAACATGTATTTTTGATTCTGGGGTGAACTGTTCCTTTAAGGCATCTTACTAAGTACTGTGACTATCTTCTCTGGAAACAAAGTTGTTGTTTGTATATTGTGTCTACAGCACTTAACTACGGCAGACATCACAGAATATGGTTATTTTTAGCATCGGTCGAAGTGGATTATCCAGACCATCTGATCAGTGGTGCTCTTTGGCAGTAATGGAGAATAAAAGCATATTATTACAGATATGCCATATTTTCCATCTCTTGGTTCCATTAGGTACCCAATATGTGTGTGTAGAACACAATACTACTTTTATACATGAATACTGCACAGACTATGAATATATGCAAGACAGTGCATAGCTGCTGGCTGTTGCTATCATATACATACATACTACATGCCTGAGGAATGTGCACATATTGGATGCTGTGTGTGTGGGAGTGTGAACAATAAAAATGAATGTACTTGCATATGCATGCATGGTTGTGCACACTACAGCATGTGTCAAATTGTACCGCCTTGTGAAAACCCCCTTAGATCATAATGCCTTTAACTTATTGTCATTATCTTATTTTTGTGTGCATACACATTTAAATGTGCATTTAAAGGCAAATAAGTTGCTTTTACACACATGTATTTGATGCACACTGAAAGCAATTTGCTTACAACACGCATCTCATCGAGGCCTTTCAGTAGCACTTTGCTACCTGCTAACTGACTAATGTCTCCTGGGCGTTCCCAGTCTCCTCCCACCGGAGTTGGTCAAAGACTCCAATAAGGCTGTCCCCGTGGGACTTAATGGCAAAACTACAGCTTATCCTTTCTGTGGACATCTCCCCCTGAATAATCACAACGGGGGGAAAGCACAGCCAATTAAATTGCGCTGTGTAATGAGAGGCAGCAGCTCATGCGGTGTGAAATTTCTGTCAGTGGCAGGAAGGAGACCGAGCAAGTGAAAGGGAATCTCTTCAAGACTCTCTGATCATGTGTTATTTTTTCCTCTCTCCGCGGGGCATGAGCAGGAGAGTGGGAAAATCTTATTTAGATAGTGTACTTAAAGAAATCCATGTAGGCATAAATCCTGACATCATCGAGTCTGCTCAAACAGCCTTCTCCCCTCTTCCCCCATGTACCCCCCAGTACGTGCTCTCTTGTACTAACTATCAGACTGAGGGAGAGATAAAAGTGGGGAGATGAGTGGATTAGAGGATGACTGCATAAGGATTGAGTGAGATCGAACTTGAGAGGCCCAAAAGTTTGTGATGAAATATGTCAGACTGCGTGTTGGCCTTAAAGATTTGGCGCGAGGTAGGAAAACCAGATGTGGCCCTTTCGAGGCAAATGACCACTCCGGATTCTACTGTCAACCCTCTGTTGTACATTAATTATCTACACTTAACTTGAAATATCCTTCATCATGACTCAAGTGATGGAGGGGATTGTGGTAATTAATTAGTTGATGAGAGAATGATGAATGACATGAAGGACTGCACCAAGGGAGTGTTAAAGCTAAGGGGAAACAGACTGTTCATGGATGTTATGATGGATGCTGTATAAACGGCTCATAAATGTCCAGGGACCTTTTGGTAATCGTGTGTGTATGCATGTGTGTGTGAGAATGCATACTCCATGTTCCGAGGCGTGATGGGACGGGCACTTAGAGCGCTGTGCCATTAGAAACAAGAGCTTGGCTCAGTTTCAACTGGAAAAGCCTATGGGTCTGGCTGTGGCGTGAGAGCATTTTCGCCTCTCAATGGAGGCTTTCACTCTCATTTGCCATAACTAATAAACCACACTAAAGCTGTGTGTCACAATAAATCTCAGCTCCTCGAATGGCATGACTCACTCGGTGGCGCAGAGAAGCCAAATGGGGAGCAAGCGTAAGTCGGCGAGTGTGTGAATAAGTGCGCAAGAGAGTGAGTTAATGAGTGAGCGAGCAAACAAACAAGTGAGAGGGCGGAGTGACAGAAAAGAGTGACAGATGTAGTGTGTGAGAGAGTATTAGGTGAGAAAGACGGCTCTCCAAAGACGGACTTTGAGCACTCACTCCATCACTCTGCTGAATGTAAATCAACTGTGACAAGGGGAGCTTAGGGCATAAAGATTCCCAATCGGCGTCAAGCATTGGAGAGTGCTGTAGGTAAGAAGGTGGGGATGTAAGCTTTCTGGCTGGGACTGAGAGATTGCCCCGAGGCACTCCATGGAGATGAATGGTTTAGACCATTAACCCCACCGCAGAATCTCAACATACCCCACAGGCACACAAATGTGCTGCGCCGAGATCAGTGCAATGCGTCGCACTCTACGGACCCCTGGAGTGAGACCAAAGCTCCAGCCTAGGGCCAGGTGTTACCCACACGAGCTCACACGCACGACCACACACACACACAGACGCATGAATTCGGAGGCAGATAATTCAAAAATGCTTTCATAACTGTACTGTTATGTACTATAAAAGTGCACAAAACACATTCCTTCTCTCCTAACACATAAATCCAAAGAGGCAAGATGTTGGTCCCTTGAACAAAGTGATGCATCCAGCAATATCTGTGGCTCTTTTACTCTGTATTCAAGAATAATTAGTTAATAGAATGACACTTACAGAAGTCATGCAGGCTTTGTCTTCCACTTGGCTCCCTGTAATTTAAGTTCACCTATTTTGCTTATGGCACACAAAAGCCGACTGGTTCTTTGACTGATATTTTAGTTCATGCCACATGTTTAAGATATACGTTTTGATCCCAAACAGTGTTAATAATCGCTGAAATTGTAATAATGGGTCTGCTTTACTTGTACTGAATCAATTAATAAGCCGTGAAGGTACTGCAGGCGAGGTCACGCTTTAGCCAAACCTGCATTAAATGACAATTTATTCTGGGATACCTGTATGCAGACAGTGCTTAATGAGACAATACAGAGTCGGTAGATAAATCAGCTACCATTAATGCACTCATGCACTTATCCGCCACTTACAGAATATTTTGATCTTGAACGTAATGGACTTGATCCGTAAACACTGTGCCATTTTGACCTATATTTTTGTCTTTAAAGGAGTTGAATGTGAATTTTGAAAAATCAGGCTGTCATCGTCTTCGAGCCCCCGCTCTGTGTTTTAGCATGACTTCCCCGTCTTAGATTGCTGCATGTGTACATGACATGTACTCCGGCTCTTCATTGTTCACACTGCACACTGCGGTAAAACATCATCTGTGCAGGCAACGCTGATGTATTTCAGACTTGACTGGTCCAGTAATCCCATTACCGCAGCTACAGCATCAATCTATTAATTGCACTGTCACTGGGGCAATGTCACGAAAACACCTGCATTGTTATACAGTTCACTGGCATAGCGTATGAAGGGTGATCAGATTTAGTACATATGCCAGCAAGGCCAGAATCATGCCAAGTGTAAGCCCAGCAGATGCAAAACAGCTGGCATTGTGCTCGGCTCACCGGCTGATCCCGGCTTCAAAGGCATGCTACAAGGTACCCTTTGTGTGAGAGTGTGTGTGTGTGTGAGAGAAAGAGAGTGTGTAAGTATAGACACCTAGTCTGGTGCACTGCGTTAACATGGTCCTCTATTGTTTTTTTGGCATCTTAAAAGCTCAAAGGACTGAAATCCATACCATTTCACAATATGATAGACCCGGCCATTTCATGTAGAGGTATTCAAATATATAGATTTAGAGAAAGAGATTCTGGGAGTTTGTTCATTGCCACTCAAATGGATTTACAATTTGGATTATGGTGCTTTTGTTCTGTCAACAGTGAATGGTACAGCATGGTTAAATTGCCCCACCATTTTCAAGTCAATGTGTCTTGGAGACATAAGTGCACTTAGATATAGCGTTAGTGGCTGAGGGCTAGCCTTTAATTACCTGCATGTGGGCCTGTACAACATCTCCATATTGTATGTGATTATCTGCTTTTCTTAAGAGTGGGAGGGTCAGGAGTGTGGTGAAAATTGCTTGGCTTTTGTGTGATTCTGTGGTCTAAGTGCGAGGAAAAATGACTGCAATCCATAGATGAGGCTAATGGTCTTAAATAATACACTTGGGTGTGCTTGCCAGAGAAATCGGCATTCATGGAGTTAATAATGGGCCTGATACAACCTTAAAACATAATTGCACAGCACATTGTTGACAAGGAGTTGGTACAGGCATTTTCCAGCCAAAGAAAATGATAATGACTTCTTACTCGTTTAGTTCAACCTGCGAGCAAGAAGCATCTTGCATGGCGCTGATAACATTGTTTTATCTCAGATTCCCAGTCTCGTCACAAGGTCTTCATCCAAACAACTAGATGGTAATTAAGTGCTGGCACTCTCAGCGAAGGTGTTTTCACCACTTTTTATTTGAAGTGTGAACGTGATGTGATGTTGATGCTGTTTTTAAAGATGTACTGTGCTAAGACGCGTTTTGAAATGAACGAGTGGAGCCAACAATGAGATTTCCACTTGAGCAGTGTCCGGCAGAATGATGAACGAGGCGGCAGACTCGGGGAATTACAGTGATTTAAAGTTGGATCAAAACCGTTACAAGTTCACTTCTCCTCCCGCTTTAATGTCATTTAATGCGGACACACGAACATGTAAGCTGTGTGTGTTTACTTGTGTGTCTAATTCAATGTGTTCCAGGCAGTGTGTGTGTGTGGGGGGTGAATGTAGGCTGCAGCTCTTAAGAGTACATACTGTGCGTTCATATGTGTGTGTGCTTGAATTAGAGTGTGTGCGTGGTTTGTATGTTAGTGCTGTCTGTGTGGGTATGAGTGTAAAAGGGAATGGAATAGACTCAATTTAAATCAAATTAGCATGCAGGCAAATTAAGCAGAGGGATTTAATTTGAGCTGTTGTAAAAATGCTAATTTCAGTACAGCCCGGAAGCTCATATGCAAATACAACACTATTTTACAATAATTCATATTAGGCCAGGCATGCATAAAGCACACATATTACAGCCTGATGTCATCTGGGGAATAGCGTATCATTAGCTTTCGGACTTGCTACAAGGTGATTCTGTTTAGGGGGGTGCACGTGCATGTAATTAGGACCACTCCATTCATCTGAGACTCTTCGTGTGTGTGCATACTTAGGTATACTTGTCCATCCCAACATGCATCTCCCTGATTTTTTTAATATGTTCTAACAGATATACAAAACACCACTACAAATCAAAGTAATGATCATCTGCATTCCACCCACAAAACAATACAAGTGACTTTAACACAGGCAGATGCTGTTGGATTGTTACTGCAGAACTACAAAACAAATTACTCCTCACAGAGCAATGGATGCTTCTGGATCATAAATGTGTAGCTTGTGCCTACATATCTCTTTAGAGAACATATGGGGAACGGGTTTCTCTCACAAAAAGGAGAACACGCCTGAGTCCAATTTTAAGTCGGTGGAGAAGGAGAGAAAAACTTCTATACTGATTATTTGACAGACATTTAAAGGGGAACTACAACCATTTTAAAAATTCATACATGTTATTCCTACGGTCCAAGAATGTCCAAAAATATCAGTAAACATAAACAACTCTCTCAGCTGCAGAGCTAAAAGAAAATTAGTGATGTCATAGAATAAGCTCATTTAGGTATTTAAAATTTAATTTTAATTTATGGAGCAGCTCTGTGACATCACAAGTTTGAGACTAACTTCTCTGGTTTCTGGCTTCAGAGAGAGCAGCTCATGTTCACAAATATTGATTGAACTTTCCTTAGCCATGGAAATAACATATTGGAATTTTAATTTTAGCTGCTGCCCCCTTTAAATGTCACTATCTTCATGTTGTTGCATTAAAATGTGACTAACTCTGCCCCCATCCTACCCCTATCTTGCGTTTCCCACACTGCAGTGGCTCAAAAGAAGTGCCGCGTCAATAGACAATTTGCTGTTTTTCATCCCATGTGGTTCACCTTTGATTGCTGGCTCAAAAGGATTTGCACATACATTTGAGGCGCGAGGCGTTTGCATGCTTCTGAATACATGGCTGGCTGTAAATAGTGAGAGAGAGATGAGGTTTGGGTGTTAACATCTTAATGTTTAGAGAGGCTGGAGGGGCCTGTCGATACTCATTTGACGTGTTAAAGAGAAGCATGCTGGCTCGCTGGGACTCACCATGCCATCCACCAGCGTGGAGAGGAATCAATTAAAGCACTATTAGGGCCCGGGGTTTGACATGGTCTGACGCAGCATGGGGTAGAAACCGGTGGGTGTTTTCCCTGCCGATGTATCTTGGCATATTTCAATAAGCATATTTATGAAGCTGTATATTTGATATGAATTTGCTCAGTGAGAGAGAGAAAAACAAACAGTCAGCAGTTTTGACTTTTACAGTTCAGCTAATGTAGCTCAATTAGTATAGGTCAATGTGTTGCATACTGTAGTCCAATCACAAAACGATGCCTGGGGGAAACTTTCTACTTCCACGCATTGAATTGAAACACACACTAACTTCTAACACCAGTTTTTTCCTTTCCTCATTTTAGTGTCCGACTCATGAAACAATCTATCGAGTTAATGAACCGCCAAGTTATTTAGCGCCGATGCCCACACCAAAGTTTCAGCCTGATTCATCCCAGCCCAGGTGGACATGCTAAATGCCTCCAGCTCTCCTCTCATCCTCCGACGCTTCCCTTTTTGCATTACTGTTGAGCAAAACGACACAGAGGAATTGTTTGTTGCCTCCCTGCTCTTCCTCTCGCGCGCTCTGTCCCCTTGGCTCACCGGGGACAATTATGCCCTTCTTTCAAGCTATTGCCAAGCCCAATTTGCCACACAAATTAATTGGTCCGCATTTGAAGAGCGAGGGGGACAGGGTGAAGGAGAAAACGAGAGGGAGAGCAACAGAGAGAGAAGGCCAAAGACAAAACAATGACGGAGTGAAAACAAACCAACAGACCAAACAGTGAAACATAGCTACACAACCCTCTAAGATCATTTTTGATTCTATCATGTTCTTCCCAGCTACATACAGGTCTCACTTGGAAACACTCGCAGAAAGAACAAATTTGGTAGCACTCCCATTAACACATTAACAGCTATGTGTGTTTGTTCGGGGGCCTGATTGGCATTTTTCTTGAGAGGGGGCTGCAGTGTCCACTGTGTGGGGTGGCGAGTAGGACTGGCTCCGAGGATCGTGCCATCTGTTGAGCAGGCCGACTCAGCCATTTTCTTGCTCTCACGTGTCTCATATCCTCCACCATGTCCGCAGCCGGAGGCTAGCTCACGCCCAAATGGAACCAGAGCACCAACAGAGGGCAGCTTTCCCTTTGGAAATGCAACCCGAGTTTTGGTGCTGGGGTTTAGTCTGGAGCAGAGTGGAGGTCTTTTTGGTCCTCAGCACACACCACAGATGGGGAGAAAGCCCCAGAGTGTCTGGGCTGGGCATGCAGCAGCACAGTGGAGGAAATTAAGGAGCCGCTCAGTCGCTGGAAGGGGCTATTGCACTGCTTCCAAACAGCAAGGGGACAAGGTGGGGAGAAGACAAAGACGCAGGCGGAAACACATTAGAAAGAAAAAGCCCAAATAAGAAATGAGGAGAAAATTGGCAAGAGAGCGATTAGGAAGAAAAACAATAGAAGGGAGTTAGGAAGGGGAGGAACTAACACGTGCATGTGGGAGATCAGGCAGCGCAGGAACAGAATGGTGCAAATATAAATCCCTGGGCTAATATGCACTGCCTGGAGTGGTTCTGGCTGTGAGCACACACTTGCTCTCTTACCTCGGTTGCAGACAGGACATGCACCTCATCCCTGTGACCTCCCTGACTCCCACACACCCCCTCAGTCATTAACAGACAGCCACTGTGGCTACCTCATGATAAGTTTGTTTTGGCTTTGAAATGATGACCCAGCACAGCTGTTTAAGTAGGGTATGAGGTAGCAGCAGCTGCTCACAGCCAGACGGCTAAAGGAAGGAAATTAATGGGGGGTTCTGGGGGGATGGTGAGCACAGAGGCGTCAAGATTTGGGGCCCGCTGACTGCACTTGTGCAGGGCTCTGTTACATTTGTGCTCAAATGTGTCTGTGGAATGTCTGGACACGCGAGAGTGGAAGTTTTGTCAAGACAGTTGTCTGAGGCAAGGTTTTGGCAATAGTGGGGGGTTTTTTCTCATCAAATGCTGTTATGTAAATTCACACTAGACTGTGGAAGATGGGAGTTTCTGAAAAGATAACTACTAAAGAGCCCCCTCAATGGTAACGTTTATCGACTGTTAATGCCGTTTTGGGAAGGTCCCGTAATTAAATTGTGTCAATAAATCCTGGAGCTGCACATAAAACGGGGGATAAACGGAGAATACATTTCTCCGCTTGCCTCTTCCCCGCTGTGAGACATATGTGGCGGGAGGCAGAGAAGAAAAATAAAACACATTTGAACAGATTGCAGGGAACATTTCTCAAGCACAAAGTTGTGAATCTCTCCCATCAATTTCACTTTGCGTGGCTCCGTTGTATATGACCTTGGGTGAATGATCCCTTCAGTCAGAGATATTCAGCTGAACTGAGGGGATTTCAGACGGTGCAAAGGGAGCAATAAAACTTTTATTCATCCCTCTGTGACTCCAGAAGCTAATGATTCATGGATCTATCTTAGTGTAAAAAAAAGAAAAGAGAGAGGGCGGGGGGGGGGGGGGGGGGGGGGGGGGGTGTGGGGCAGGACCAGAGGTGAAAGAGG